>NC_064643.1:265597139-265802139 GCF_023864345.2 Schistocerca serialis cubense
TTATTGAGTTTGAGAAAATGCTAAAAGCTTGAGGATATGAATACATTTTACAGCACTGTGTACTGCATACAGTAGATGAACAGATCGGAGACAATGTCTGTATCAGTATGACAATGCACCCTACCATAAGGCAGCACCTGTGAGGCAATGATTTCTGGGCAGCAACATTTCTGAAATGGAGGAGCCTGCCTAGAGTCGTGACCTCATAATGCATCTTTGGGACGAGTTAGAATATCGACTTCACTCTAGTGTTAAACATCACTACCTTCTCTGGTTTCGGTTCTTGAGGAAGAATGTGTTGCCATTCTTCCACAGTCATTTAGACTTATCATTGAAGGTATCCCCAGAAGAGCTAAAGATGTCGTAAAGGTGAAGACTGGACATATCCCTTATCAGTGTCCACTATAGGTCTCTGGGTGCTTTTGTTCAGATAGTAAATACACAGTGTGGAGGTATAGTTGTTATTTCTTTATTTATTATTATAAATAGTTGTTTGTTTAAGTTCACTGCCAGCTACTCCATAAGAATGCAATGAATGCCTCCTGTCTTATCACAATGGCATATGAAGAAATAGCAAAACCTATGCCCAGCCAGAATACTCATGCTTGAACTTAAATTTCCTGAACAGAATGCAAATAATGGGAAGGGCTGTAATGGAAAATACAGTTCAAGATGAAATACTTCACATATTCTTTAGAAAATGCACCAATTCTTCCTCAGAACAACCTCATAAAAAATTCTATCAAAATCTTAACATCCCATCAATTGATGGATGCAAAACAGTACATTTCAGGTTTTCTAAAGTTGCCCAAGTCAACTTTTTTTGATATGACTGAGAAGTGGAAATACAGAGAAACAACCAATGGCTAAGCCAAGACCAGGAGTCTTGGAGGAGGATGCTTGCTCATCTAAAACACCAACATTTATAAATGTCTGAATTCTGGTGGTGCTGCTACATGGTTTTTACAGTACAGAATGGAATGCATACAAAAATATTCAGAGCACTGGACTTGAACATGTCTGTTAAAATTATTTAATATCCCAACCGTCAAAATCAAACTCGAACACACACATAGACATCAAAGCTTCTCAGAATATTTTGCACCACGGAATTATTCTAAGTGTATACAGTCAGGGCAACTCTCCAGAAATGGAGTCTGAAAATGGCTATATAATTTTACAAGTATTTTCACAACATGTCACTGGCGGGCCAAAAACATTCTAAGACTGTAACTTTGTCACCTCCCACAAATCAGAGAATTCAGCAATGTGGACACAGTGTAGCTTCCTTGGTGGCTAACTCTCATGGCCAGATTCCCATACCTTACGTACATGGTGGGCATGGACCTCATACAATACTCATGTTGAGTTTTGCATTTGCATAGACTTCATAGTGATCAGGCCTTCACCTGATGTAGCATTAAATCACATCCTACTATCCAACCTGAGCATCTAAAAGCTTCCTGTAATCTTCCTTTTAACGAGAATCACTTGCTTTCAACTCAGTGCAAAGTATATATCCCTAGTTACAAAACTGTGATCCATATGGATTTTTATAAGTGTCAAAATTTTGATTTTATATCATACACGAGATTCTCGAAAAATTCCAATGCCCCATGAGGAAACTTGGCACAGGTACTTTATCTGAAGTGCCTTACACAACGCCATTAATAATTCTGATTCCTCATCAAAACTGATACCACATAAACTACAGTTATGCGATAAAAAACGGAAATGAACATGAGTAACTAAAAACACTTCTCTGATCATAAATGGCACTAACATGATATATATATATATATATATATATAATGGCTAACTAGACAGTCATACCAAATTTAATGTTAGTAGCTTTTAATCTGGAGTTGATTACAGCTTTAGTCAAATTTCGATAAAACACTAATAATTCCCGAAATATTGCTCACAAAAGCATGAAAGCAGCTTTCCTAAAAAGTTATCCAGGAAGTTCATTGTAAGAACAAGTAAGCCATGGATAACTAAGTAGATTAAAATCTTTTGTATGAGGTAGAGAGAAAGCTATATTAAGTTTAGAACAAATGGAGCTCTCATATTATTTGAGTTCTGGAAAAAATACAGTAATTGTTTTAGGAATGTCATTAAATGTCAATAAATATGCACATCCTGACAGAAATTAGTAACACAGATAATAAGATTAAAATTATATGGGATATTGTGAAGCAGGTGACAGGACAACCGCTCAGTGCACAGGATACCATCACAATTAAACTAAGTGACAAATTTGTGACAAATAATTGGTAAGTTGTGAGTATTTTTAACAGTTGTTTTCTAAATGTATCAGTGAGAGTGGGATTAAATTGCTCAGTTGAAGAAACAATAGAATGTATTGAAAATTTCATTCCACAAGACTTTAAGCAACTATAAATAGCATCAACATCCTTCACTGAAATTTTTCATCATCATTCATGAAAGTGGCGAGATTGGGCTGAACAAAGGTTGGGAATTTGTACGGGCACTGATAACCGCACAGTTGAGCGCCCCAAAAAACCAAACATCATCATCAACACATTCACTGAAATTAGCAGAATTATAAAAGTTATAAGAAAACATAAGCTCACATAGTGATGGTGTTGTTATAATTTCAAACAGAATTGTGAAGAGTAGTTCTTAGTGATATATGTGTCCATTACTGGCTACAATCTTTCTCTAGGCAAATTGAAATATGCTTCTGTTAAACGTCTGTATGAGACAGATGACAAGAAACTCTTAAATAGTTATTGTCCAGTTTCCATGCTACCATATTTTCCCAAAATATTCGAAAAATGTACTTAGTACACCACAGTTTGGATTCCAAAATGCCTGCTCAAGTGAGAATGTTATTCATAAATTCGCTCCCCAGATATTACAAATTTTAAATATAAAAAGTCGCCACTTGGAATTTTTTGTGTTCTTTCTGAGGCTTTTGATTGCATAGATAATGTTATTCTCCCAAAAAAACTTCAGCTTTATGGAATTAGTGGTTTACAAATGACTGATTTGAATCGTACACAAAAAATGCAAAGAAAATAAGCTGTGCTACATAATTCAAACAATGCTGTAAGTAGGAAAAATTTTACTAACTGGGGAGAAAACATGAAGGCAGCCCCACAAGATTCTATTTTGGGTCCATTCCTATTCTTGACATGTGTGAATGACCCACTTAACATTTATCAAGCAGAACTGGTACCTTTGCAATTGATAATAGCATTACAATAAATCTCAATGAAGAGGAAGTAAAGGAAGAGGTTGTAAATTACATTTTTCAGAGAGTTATTAAGTGGTTTTCGGAAAATATGCTCTCCCAAAGTTTGATAAAATTACGAATATTCAATTCTGTACAACAAATAGAGTAATAGCAAACAACTGATGTACCACATGAACAGCAGTCAGTAAACAGGGTAGAATGTTCTACATTTTTGTATATACATTGATTAATATTTCAACTAAAAGGAACTTATTACTGTGCTGTTCAAACAATGAATTCATCAAACAATGAATTTCAGATACTTTTTCTCGCCATTTAATCTTGGAAACAAACGAATCAACTTCTAAACATATTTCACATACACTCATGTATTAATGTATTATTGAATAATTTTCTGGGATAACTCATCACTGAAAAAGAAAGTATTGATTGTACTAAAGGGGGAGTAAGAATAATACATAAGCTTCATCTGTAGTCATTTGGTAGGTACCTCTTCAAGGATCTAGGCATTTTAACTGCACCATCACAATATATACATATTCACTAATGGAATTCATTATTCAAGAAAAGGGCTCTTCATACCTACAACACTAAAGAAAAAAATCTTTCTTGTTCATTATTAAAGCTGTCAGTGGCACAGAAAGGAGTTCAATATATGGCAAAAATATTTTTGATTATTTGGCCAGTGACATAAAATGTTTTATAGGTACCAAAGTAAGTTTTAAATATAACCTAAAATCATGTCTTCTTGACAACTTCTTCAGCTCCATAGGCTAATTTACATTTAAAAACTGGTATACTGTAATAAAAATCTTGTTTTTAAGTGTAGTTGTATGAGAAGTGCTAAAAAGTAATAAGTTTTTTTATTTTAAAACTAATCATCATTTCAATTAAAAAATCGTTCAAATTATCTGTGGAGCATGTAATTCTTTAACTAACTAAACTCTGGATTCTTGGATTTTTAGGCATCCTAAACACAAAACTCATAATCGAAATCATCAAGGTAAGGCTTAATTTTTCCTGCCAATTTCTGTGTTATTATTCTTTCATGACTGGTTTTGGTCAATGTCTCTGATCTACAGCTCTGTTAAACAATTACATTATTGCAATGCTAAAAAGTTTTTCTGTCTTGTCACAATATAAAAGTTGTATAACATACCACTTCTTGTAGTTACAGAGGATCCTGTCTTAATGGAACTATCAGTTTCTCCACCACATACTAAAGCTGTACTTACAGTTTATCACATTATATTAAAATTTAAGACGGTTTATAGGCGTAAAATGCCTGTAATGTTAATGAGTGCCATCTACAATTTTTAAAGGAAATATTATACAACACTAAGTTATTTAGACATACAACATTTCAAAGTGTCAAATATAAAATATTAAGGACGATTTCCTGTATTTACAGTTGTGTTTTTTAAAGAGAAATGCTTATAAAATTTTAAAATCTGCCCTTTCTTTTTTCCATTAAACCATTGTAGAGGGAACTGCGTAAGTGCCAGGCTGAAAGTAGAGCATGCTGGGGCTTCCTCCATTCTGTAGTGTTTTACACTACCAGCGCATGTTAGGCTGCTGCAGAGGATGTGTGGTAGAGTGCCCTATCCTATCTCAACACAATGAGCTGCTGAATCCTAAAAGAAGTCTTCGAAAATTTCATAATAATTACGATGCACAAAACCACTTTGTTCACTCCCAGGGTTTTTAGCCAGTGGGCAAGAATCTCAGGTTCCTCCAAAACATTCAAATAAAAACTTTTTAGAGCTCTGTGTAGAATCTCCATCTGTTCCCCTTTGTATGAAGTTAATGTTTACTGCGTCTTACATTCACACCAAATGCTGTCCTACAATGTTCTTTGTAATGAATTTCAAGGTTTCACCCAGTTTGGCTTATAAATATTTATTGCACTCTGCATATTTGGTCTTATATATCCTGGAATTATTATATTCGTTCTTTTTGGCCATACTGGTTTTATATCTCAGTCTATGTCCAGACTGCCCTTCATTGCAGTATGCTGCACTACACCATCTGGAAAAAAATTGGCAATTCTTTCTGATGCTCGCTCTTTTTATGCCAAAGTGACAAATTTCTTCTTAACTTTTACCTTTGTACTTTCATAATTTGTGTTAGGGATTTTGTTTCTGATTTTTTTTATTGTCTTGACACATATTGTGTCCTATATCCACCTGCTACTGCTACTTGTTTAATAACCCCTAACTACCGAGTGGGGTAGTGTAGTTGTTAACTCATTGGACTCGCATTTGGGAGGATTATGGTTCAAACCCGCATCTGGTACCCTGATTTAGGTTTTCCATTATTTCTGTATATGGCTTAAGGCAAATGCCAGGATGGTACCTTGGAAAGGGCAGGGCCGCTTTCGTCCTCCATCCTTCGCTAATCCAAGCTTGTACTCTGTCTCTAAGGAACTCATTGTCGACCAAACGTTAAACTCTAAACTCCTCCTCCTCCAGTAGCCCCTAATTCTGTTTGTAATCGATCTATTGTGAGGGCTCTGTTGTACATGGCACAAAAGTAAGCTCTTTATGTCTCGCTGTATAATGTGAAGGCTCTCTTAAAATACGATCTGAGCTAATGTCTTTTGCGGAGACAAGGGTATCAGAACACAGAAAGGAAGCCACTCCCTCAGCACTACGGAAGCTCTTTCACCTCTCTTAACTTGGTGCCACAAACAGGCGCTTGTGTGGCTTATGCTTTAAACTGGTCCTGAATATGACAGGTCATCACAGAATGAATTCTCAGTAACCAGAAAATATTTTATAGGCAGTGTTATTGCGAGTAACTGTTCGTTGCTCAGCTGCAACAGGCAGACATTCCATACTACTGTCCAAACAGCCCTCATATCCCCACAAGAGGAGCACATTATTGTCAACTAGAACTCTGATCAACACAATTTTTACCAAATTCGCTGGTTTTTCACTTTTATTTCAGCACCAAATGTAGTGACTTTCAACGGTTTAAATGCATGTTAACGTAATGACACATTCCTTTTCCTTTTATCCACAGAAGATGACCTTCCAAGATATATTTTTGGTAGTACAAGGTAATACTTATCATTATGAAAACTTGCACACAGCTAACTTTCAAACACCATCCTACATTTCGAAGATATAACTCAAAAATTTTTAACTGTGAACACATGCAAATCTTTCCCCACCGAAATACTCACATAATGTATAAACGTTTGCCTTCACACAGGACAAAACACACACATTACAAGTAAGTTCCACGTAAAAGTGCATGTCATAGCGCTATAGAATTCTATGGACTATGCTTTCATCCTGTGGTCCTTCACAAACAGATTGAAAGACATGTTCCGGCACACACAGTAGCATTTCCAGAATCTCACCCCCAAAAGTGTCCATTTTCTGTGTCTTTTAAATTAGGTGTAATTTCTTGTAAGCCGTTTTCAGGTCCCTAATGTACCTGTCGTACCATAAAAAAGTCATTTAATGGGATAACTAGTGCCCCTCTGATGATGGAATGGTAGTGGTGACGTATTTTTGGGTGAGAAGAAAACAAAACTGTGTGTTTATGTGAGGAGTCTTGCGGCCTTTAGATATTGGTCATGTAGTTCCAGATGATTTTATTAACACACTGAGTTCTCTGTTCTTATAATGATTTTTTAAGTCATCATTATTGTGACTTTGATGCAATCTGCTAGGAATTCCTCTCCAGCATGGAACAGCACTTGCACCCTCCAACCTCTACTATTTGTTGAGGGTATTCCAATCTCTTCCCCAGTGGTCTCACGCCTAGTGAGTACGTGGATGGCGACAACAGGACGCTGAGCTGAGTCCTGGCATTCCTTCCACTTATTTATGCCAGGCTCCTCACTTTTATCTTTCCTATCTGGCCATCCTCGGCCAACTCTTGTTCATTTACGACCCTGACGCTATTGGGTTTCAAGCTAGGGGTCTTTCATTTTCCAACCTATACTTCTCATGCATAGGTGGCGTCTGTACTCAAGAGCAGCAGCCTGCCAAACGTGTCTGTACCCCATGTTAGGGGCGGCATGGAAAGGTATATCGCCAATCAGTCCTGAAGCAAGCATGGCGATTATGCTTCTCACCTTTGAGTCATTAAAATGTTCTGGAGTTAAAATAGCCCTACATTCGAATCTCCGGCTGGGAGCTGCTTTAGTGTCACAAAATCCTAAGTCTACAAAACGAGAGAAGCAACGCCTTCAAATATGTACATACAATTGTCGTACACTAGTGGGAGATGACAGATTAATGGAAATAGAAGAGGAACTAGAGAAAATTAACTGGGTTTAGGTGAAGTGCGCCGAAAGGTGAAAACAGCTTTCGCTTGAATTTAGGGAATCTCTTATACAACTCCGGAGAAGCAAATGGAAAACTAAATGGAGTTGGATTTTTAGTAAACAAAACCATTGTCGACAAGATAACAGTATTAGAAGGAATTTCAAGTAGAACTGCACGCTTCATCCTAAAATATCAGACAGATATAAGATCCAAATAGTTCAAACGTATGCACATATGTCTACTCACTGAGATGAAGTGAAGAATCTTCCTACGAATGTCTGAAGAAATCCATGAGAAAAGCAGACACTGTTTTTATAAATTCATAATTGGAGACTTTAATGGCAAAGTTGGAACATACAAAGAATGTGATTCAGTTGTTGGCAAATATGGAATAGACGAAAGAAATGATAGAGGTGAAAGATTGGTACAATTTGCAGAATGCATGAAAACACCTATTATGAATACGTTTTTCAAGAAGCATCCAAGTCGCAAATAGACTTGGAGGAGTTCTAACTTTGAAGTGAAAAACGAGATAGACTTCACTTTCAGCAGTAGGCCTCAGGTTTAAGGCAAGCAGTGGTCATCGATTAGTAAGGGCAAGATCTAAATTTAATACAAAATATGAAAGATTAAAACTAATTAAACGAAAAAGTAAAATTTTGAATGTCAAAAATCGTGAAAAACGGAAAGAGGAGTTTCAAGAAAGAATTCAGAGAAAATTGAAGGAATGTGAAGCAGAAGAAGTATCAAAAGTACTTATAATGACAGCTGAAGAAGTGGGTGGATTATGTAAATCTCAAAACCAACCCAAGAAACTGAAAAATAAAACAACAGGTTTGATGGGCAGGAGAAGAAGAATGAAAGTTGATACAAAGATAAGATGGAATATGCAGAGCTGTGCAAAGCTCTGAGAAAAAGCATGAAAGACAACATCAAGAAGTATGAAGAAGACACACTAAAAGCCAGTCTTGAGAATAAATTTAGTTTAAAGAAAGCCAAGCAAATGCTTACGATTGGAAGGAATCAGCTAATAGCATTAGACACAGATCAACGCCGAATTACAGAGGAGGAAAAATACTTGAATGTATTGGAAATATCTATACTAACCTACACAGCAAAATCAATGATGATACCTTGATCCTAGACGAATTGGATGCTTCTGTCTGTCAAATTCCAGAAATACTCCCATCAGAGGTCAAACATGCAATAAACAGTATGAAAAAAGGGACTGCTCCAGGTAGTGATGACCTCCCAGTCGATGCTCTAAAGCTGATGGATGAGGAATCCATAAAGCATTTAGCTAAGATATTTTCATGTTGTTTGCATTGTGGAACATTAGCAAGGTACTGGAATAAAGCCAAAATAATTCTAATACGTAAGAAAGGTAGTATCAAAGATAAAAAGAACCATTGCCCTATCAGCTTACTCTCCACAGTGCACAAAGTTTTCACTAGGATCTTGACTACCAGATTGAGCACTACACTCGAGCAAGCTCAACCCATTGAGCAAGCTGGTTTCCAATCAGGATTTAGCACAGTTGGCCATACCCTCACGCTATAGGAAATAATTAGTAGAACAAACGAGTATCATCTATTCCTTTGCCTTGCTTTTATAGACTTTGAAAAGGTCTTTGATTCGATCAGTTACCCAGCTATGTTTGCAGCTCTAAAAGAACAAGGAGTAGAACAGGGCTATATCAAAATTATGCATAATATTTACAAAACCTCCACAGCCTTTGTGAGTATTGCCGAAGATACTTATGAATTTCCCATTGAAAAGAGTGTAAAGAAAGGCGATTCTATGTCTCTCAAACTATTTTCAGTCGTCTTAGAAAAAGCCATGTCGAAATTGAATTGGGTAGAAAAGTTCTCGGAAAAAGACTGAACAACTTGAGGTTTCCAGATGATATTGTCCTATTTGCAAATGGCATAGAAGAACTTCAAGTGTTGGTTAACTAACTTGCATTAGTGTGCTCTGAAGTTGGACTAAAAATGAGTATTGATAAAAACAAGATAATGATCAATGAATGGACACCTGAGGGAAGTGTATCAGTTGGTAGTACGCAGCTCCAAAGAGTCACAGAATATATCTATCTGAGTCAACTGATAAACATGAAGTGAGATTTAAAACCAGAAATATTTCGATGAATTAAATTGGGCTGGAAAGCTTATGAGAGGAGCTACTCAATTTTGAAATCTAAGATGTCGATTGAGTTGAAGAAATCTATGTTTGACCAATGTATATTGACAGTAATAACTTATGGTTGTGAAACATGGACATTAAATGAGTTCATTGTTAGGAAGCTAACAGTAGCTCAAAGAGGAATGGAAAGATCAGTGTTGGGTTTCACGAAAAAAGACAGGAAGAGATCAGTTGAAATAAGACAAACAATGAAGGTCATCGACATAATGGAAAGAATGAACACATTCAAATGGCAGTGGGCTGGTCATGTTGCCCAAACAAAAGATGGTAGATGATCTAAACTGAACTGAAGCCCCATTTACCAAAAAACACTTAGAGGAAGACCACCAGACAGATGGGACAGAGATATAAGGAAGACAGTGGGATTCAATTGGCAACAGGAAGTTCAGGATCAGAAGAAATGGAAGATCTTACTGGTATGCTTTGTTACAAGCCGACTCAAAGCGGCCATATCATTAAGTGGTAACTGGCCAATGATGATGATTCCAATCTCTGTCCTCCCATACAGGTCTTTATCCTCTACAGGCCCCTTAGGTTCGTTATTATGGGAGTTATTCCCTCATGTCTTGTGTAGTACCATCCTGTCCTTTATTTTTGTCAGTGCCTTTCATTTGGTCCTTTCTTTTCCAGTTCTGCGGAGAACCTCCCCATCCCTTATCTCATCAGTCCTCTTAATTTTCGACATCCTTCCACAGCATCACATCTCAAATGATTCGTTTCTCTTCTTTTTCAGTTTTCCCATAGTCCATGATTCACTACCATACAATGTTGTGCTCCATATGCACATTCTCAGAAATTTCTTCCTCAAATTAAGGCCTATATTTGACACCAGTAGATTTTTTTTTTAAACACAAATGTCCTCTTTGCCTATGCTAGTCTACTTTTTATTTCGTCCTTGCATCGTCTGTTACGAATTATTTTGCTTTCGAGGTAGCAGAATTCTTAAAGTTCATCTACTTCATGACCACCAATTCTGATGCTACGTTTCTCGCTATTCTCGTTTCTGTTGCTTCTCATTATTGTTGTCTTTCTTTAGTCTACTGTAGTCCATATTCTGTACTCACTAGACTATTCATTCGATTCAACAGCTCCTGTAATTCTTCTTCATTTTCGCTTAGGATAGGAATGTTCTCAAACAACCTTAGCACTGATATCCTTTCACACTGAACTCTTATCCCACTCTTGAACCTACCTTTTATTACTGTCGTTGCTTCATAGAATTAATATAGATTGAACAATAGTACAGAAAGATTGTATTCTTGTCTTATATCCCCTTTAATCTGAGCTCTTCCTTCTTGGTGTTCCTTTGTTATTGTACCCTTTTGGTTGTTACACATATTCCATATTACCCATTTTTCCATATAGCTTACACCTATTTTTCTGAGAATTTCGAACATATTGCCTCATGTTACATTTTTAATACTTCTTCTAGGCCGAAAAATCCGATGAACGAGTCTCGGTTTCTCTTACTTACTGCTTCCATTATCAAGCACATCAGATGTGCCTATTTGGCACCTTTACCTCTAA
Source organism: Schistocerca serialis cubense (assembly GCF_023864345.2). NCBI lineage: Eukaryota > Metazoa > Arthropoda > Insecta > Orthoptera > Acrididae > Schistocerca > Schistocerca serialis. The sequence continues at coordinate 265,608,375 of NC_064643.1, forward strand.
AGCCAAACTGATCTTCATCTAACAGATTCTCAATTTTCTTTTCCATTTTTCTGTACATTATTCTTGTCACCAAACTGGATGCATAAACTGTTAAGCTGATTGCGCCATAGATACTTATCTTCCCTTCCTATCTTCAGAATTGTGTTGATGATATTTTTCCAAAAGTTTGATGGTATGTCTCCTCTCTAACGGATCCTATGCACACCGATTTGAATAGTTGTTTAGTTAGCACTTTTCCCAATGATTTTACAAAATTTCAAAGGAAAACCATGCCTTCTGCCTTATTTCATATCTTCCAAAGCTCAGTACATTCTGACTCCAATACTGTATCGCCTATATCTTTCATATCAACTCCCATTTCTTCTTCCATCACATCATCAGATAAGTCTTCTCCTGTTGTACAAGTCTTCAGTATACTCATTCGACCTATCTGCTTTCCAGAGGCGGCTCATTCTAAGGGGTAATTTTCAGCTTTATATCAGACAGTTCAAGTATGACATGACCTTGTTTCATGTGACTGCCAAAAACTCTGTCGTCAGACCCAATTTTCTCTCTTGCAGTCACACACAAAGTGTATCATTCTGCAGTGACAAACCAGTTTTTCTTTCCCCATCCCATTAATACAAAGCCAAGAGCCAATGCTAGGCCCTTAGCCCCATACTGCCTCCATACTCCTGGCATACAGTCACAGTGAATCGACCATCAGTTCCCCTTCTCCATCTCACCCCTCGATGAAGCATAGTTGTGGGCCAGCAAGCATGGACACCACTGGATGGGTCACCACATGTGTACCCCTATTTTGCCACACCCCAGCTATGCCATGGGGCCAGTGGCAGACAGCCCTTGCTCCCCCCACACCTCCAGCTCCTAAAACTGCAGTCGCAGTGATGTGACCCAGCTGATTCCCTTTCTCACCTTGGCTCTCGCCCTAGTCCAGCTTAGTACCAGCTCAAATCGGCCCAGCAGAAGAATCAACTCACCCATAACCCTCTTACCCCACATATTAGCGAACCCCAATGCCCTGCTGCATTCCCACTCTCCTCTCCTTGCTCGCCTGTCTACAAGTCTTCGCAATATTTGAGACCAACCACCTTGGGTCTGCAGTACCTATCTACAGTTACTGTCAAGTGCCTTATGACATTACTTCCCCCCCCCCCCTCACTGCCATTTATCAATGGGAAACGTGGAAAACAGTGAACGAGGCCACCTCTCAAAAGTATCTCATATTCCGGAGCTTGTACAGTGATTTTAAAATAGATTGTTTGCTTAAAACGCCCTTTCATTTATTAAGTAAGGAAGAGAAGCTGGAAATCAAGTGGTTAGGCACATATGAACGAAAAAATTTCTTGATGTCTCAACTCGATGGAAAGAAGAAGAGAACTTTCTGCAACACATAGTTCTGCGAAAAGCCTTAGATAACAGTGAGGAAATAAAAATTATTCTGTTTTTATTGTGTGTTATTTTGTGGTGAAGGATTGTGGACAACAGTCTGCTGTAAGTACTAAAATGTTAACGATAGGAGGCATGTGAGTTTAGTGAGATTCTAAAAAGAAGTCTGGAACCTTTCGGTTATCAAGGAAAATTCATTGCTCAGATATATGATGGCGCCCCAATAGTTAGTGGCAGTTATGGTGGTGTACAGACTTTGCTGCAGAGTACTTTCTCATATGCCACGTATTTCCACTGTTATGTGCACCAAACTAATTTGGTCATTCACTCTGCTTGTAGTAAAAACATAAAGTGTGTTAGGTTGTTCTTCGCAAATATTTCTCGATTTACAACGTTTTTCTCTCCATTGCCTAAGTGTTACAGACTTCTGCATCAAGAGAATTCCTTCAGTCTCTTCAACTAGATGGAACTTCCAGTTTCATGTAATAACTAATTTCCAAGAAAACATATTACACTTATTGGAATATTTTGATAATATTGAGGAAGAAGAGTCTTGTGACTATTACAGAAAGATAAGCGCTTACTATCCTTTTATCTGGGTCCATCCAAGAAAAATGAACATGAGTTGCCACTGTTGCTTCCTCCTTTGTGTTTAATAGTGAAATTCCCATTGCACTCTTAATGTTAATGGTCTTGACTTTAATTTTACTGAAGGATGTTTTGACTTTTCTATATGGTGAATCAGTTCCTTCAGTGATTATTTCTTTTTCCTTTCGTGCGTATGTTTCCTCCAGCCATTATGCCTCAACTTCCCCGTAACTACCACTTCTTTCTTTCTTAAGTGACCTATATCGTTGAATTACTTTATAAAATTATCATATGACTCAAAAAGTAACCTTGAAAATCTTTCCATCATTATGAGTTTTTTTGAGTAGTTTTTCCCATTTGTGTTCTCTTTCAGGAAGATCACACAGTGGCTATCGATAATTTGTAATGGGTGGTTGTAATTATAGTGTATCTACTCACTGAGGTTCAGTGTGGGCTGTAATTATAGTATGTCAGCGAAACTTGGTAGATATTCTAATGCATTAATGTGGAACCGATTTACACTGGAAAAAAATTAAAATTTTGGCCACCAGGCTCAAATCTGGCTCTGTGATTGCAAGAAGGAGTGTAGAAATGTTTCCATGTGTGATGGATTAGGAACGGGATGTGGGCAGAAAAGGTAAAACAACTGAGAACAACACAATGTTGATTTTATTATTAGTAGCCACTTACACAGTTTGTCCAATATGAGCACTGTAGACTTCAATGAGATGCTGTAAGCGGCATATTTGCATCTGGTGGCCAAAATTGAAACTAATTTTTCCCGTTGTAAATCTGTTCCACATTATCACGTTAGCATATCCATTAAGTGTCATATGACAACTACAGCCCACAACGCATCTCTGCGAGTAGTAGCACTTAAATTAGGACTACCGAGTATTTTTAACAGCTGATTTCGTGTTCTTTGTGCCTCAGATGACTAAATGAGTAAGTTTACATTCATCATTTTTCACAGCTACTGCGTCCTTGATACTGGCACATACAAGTGCACACAAAATAACCAGGCCTGTACCTGCACCGATAGTGTAGAGGGGAGGGGACAACAGTGGTGGTAGGGCTTCCACTGTAGGCAGCCACCACATGTGCAGCTCAACATCTGAAGGTCAGTAATAAGAAGAACTTGTAAGCTACAGCTATTGTGTCTGTAAATGACGGTATTAATGCATTACACCAGTACGACCAGTAATCTGAGAAGTCAACCTCTTATTATTAAAAGCACAATGTATTACAGGATTAAGCTGAAGCTGCAACAGAAGTAGCAATTTATTTTCTCTGACTTATAAACCTGCTTTCTTTCTCTTGTTTCTGTGTTAAAATTAGCTTGTTCTGCCAAAATGCAACAGGTTTGTACAATTTAACTTCACCATCATGTTAGTACAGTTCCAGTTGTGAGAGAATCCTGACGAAAATATGTTATCAAACAAGCAATCGAAGACATGTCAGATCAATAACTTTCATTCTATTGTTTGTGGATGTGAGTGGGAATGAGTGCACTACAGACAATACATTTTCTCGAGATTGGAGATAGATATAGATATCGTCTCAAGTTTAAAGAAAAACTGAATATATTAGTTATATGCATTCAAGGATTACTCACAGCGACTCCTATTTTCCATTGCAAACTATTCGTATTTCTTGCAGTTGATTAATTAATGCCAAACTACCACAGTAATGATAAACATTAACGAAATGATGGGCAGTTCATCATGGAACTGACTAATGAGTCTATGTAACGCAAGAGAATCAAATTTTTTACCGAAGCGTTTCCTTAAAACCCTTTGAACAAGACTGCAGAGCAGCTGTCATGCGTACACCTCGTTCATGCTCTGTAATGAGTGGGTAAACGGCGCATCGAAACTGGCTGAGAATGTTTTATTCATAACGAAGGGGTCCCACAACTTCTTGTGAGTACGTCACTAAGGCCCACAGCTAACTGAGGCTGCCACCCCTTCAGAACAGAGGGGTGGACCCCCCCCCCCCCCAACCAGCAGCAGTGAGAACGAGGATGAGTTTCTGCATGAGAGCCAAGTTATCTTGTGCAAGGTCTAATGGGATCATGTGTATCACGAATGGCATTTTCAATTCAATTTTTATTATCACATAACATGCCTTATACAATCAAAGATTGTGACATAGGTGACTTGTCTGTTTTACACTGTATATAATAATACTAAAAATAGACAATAAACTAATAATATATATGGTATAACATCATCAAAGAGGTATTTTAATTACAATTATTTTGCATTGTTGCTGTTCATGAAATTTTCTACACTATAGTAACATTTATCTTTCAGATATTTTTCCAGGTCTCTTTTGGTACCTTTCACATTTGGGTCATCCATATCTTTCCATATTTTATTTACAAATTTCATGCCCATATAGTATGGGGTTTTTTCATATGATTTTAAACGATGGGTAGGTAACATGTAGCTCGTTCTATATCTAGTATCATATCGATGAAAGAAGAAGTTGCCCTCAAAAAGTTGTGGGTTTCTTTTCGTGAATGTGAGAGTTTCATGGATGTATATGCTTGGAATGCTCATTAGATCTAGTTTTACAAATAAAGGTTTACAATGTTGCTTTGGTTTTGTTCCCACCATTGCTCGGATGATTCTTTTTTGTAGTCTAAAGGCTCTAAGTAAATTTGTTTTTTCAGACCCCCAGAAAATTATACTATAACTAATGACTGAAACAAAATATGCATTATATACAGTTTTTCTTACAGCTAAATCAGTAATACTATACAAGATATTCATAATATATACAAGGCTATTCAATCGACCCAGTATGTTGTCCACATGGTGACTGCATAACAGTTTTTTATTGACTATTACGCCAAGGAATTTGACACAGTCTACAGTCTCTAATTTTTTGTCCATATACCTTATTTCACTTATAGACTGTGCAGATTGTTATGTGGTGAAATAAAAATTTCTGTTTTTGTAAAATTTAATGTCAAGTTATTGTTTTTGACCCATGCCTCCACTTCCCCAAGTGTTTGTTCAATATGACGAATTAGGTCTACCTCATTTTTACAACAGACTACAGCTGTTGAGTCATCTGCATAGAGGATAGTATCAGACTGGACCTGACATGGCATATCATTAATATAACACAGAAAAAGCAGTGGCCCTAATATTGAACCTTGTGGAACACCTAATTGAGTGTGTTTCCAGCCAGAGAGAAATTTCTTGTCATTGATGTTAATAAGTACTCTTTGTTTTCTGTTTGCCAAGTATGATGACATCCAACTAAGAGATTTGCCTTGAAAACCATAGCGTGCCAATTTTTGGAGAAGCAGGTCATGACTTACTGTGTCAAAGGCTTTGGACAGGTCACAAAAGATGCCTGACACACACATTTTATCATCAAGGCATCTGCTGACTTTTGTGACTAATTCATTCATGTGACTCAGAAATAATACGTGCACACAGCCGAAATAATGTAATGTGCATTCGTCTTCTCTTATGGTCCCTATTTCTGTCAAAGGTAACAATTTATTTTCACGTAAGAGGAGGAGGAGGAGATTAGTGTTTAACGTCCCGTCGACAACGAGATCATTAGAGACGGAGCACAAGCTCGGATTAGGGAAGGATGGGGAAGGAAATCGGCCGTGCCCTTTCGAAGGAACCATCCCGGCATTTCCCTGAAGTGATCTAGGGAAATCACGGAAAACCTAAATCAGGATGGCCGGACGCGGGATTGAACCGTCGTCCTCCCGAATGCGAGTCCAGTGTGCTAACCACTGCGCCACCTGGCTCGGTTTCACGTAAGAGAAAAGCAGTCAGAACAGCTACATGTTTTTAATTTATGGGATTAAAATATTCGAAAACATTCAAGAAGTTCTAAGAGTGACACCTGTCTTGTTATTTGAGGTCTGCTTTTAGTAAGGCATATATAAATTTCTCCTCATAAGTACTTCGAGAAGGCAGAATCATCGTCTAACAACATTCATTTCTCGATACCTGCCGAATCTTACGACTTTCTGGATCCCCGGATAGCCACAAACATTTGATGCATTCTACTCCCTCTTACAGCTATTGGTAGTAAGGGCAGAAATTGAATCACCTGTCTTTAACTAGGCAGTTACAAAACAATAGTCCGCCGTCATTGACTCAATATGCAACTCGGGGTAGCGAAAAAGCAGAAAATATCTTACCAATTTTTGAAGTATTAACGTTTTATATGATTATCATTTGGAAATTAATATAGCGTATACTTATGACAGAAATAATCGTGACTTAGGCCTAAGGAGATTTTCATTAGGCTCTTCGCCTTGACTCAGGAAAGTTTGAGCTGAAGTAGTTCTTTGCACTATAGCGCATGTTAAACGAATTTGGATATTTTTATTAATCATGGCTTAAAAAGCATTGAATTTTATTGATATATAATTACTCCGTAAAGAGGAATTTAATACCACTGGAAAGTCGTCGCTAGTGTCCACACCATAGATCATTATGGCGAGTTACAAGCAGATGACGGTGATGTCGCTGTAGTCAGTAGTGGCGTTGTCGCAGGAGTTGGGAGATAGCAGTATTCTGTCAGTTACTAGTTATTAGGAAGAATGGCGGAAGAAAGGGAACCACCCCCACTTTTTGATACTGTGGACATAACGAAGAAAGAGGAAGACAATGATGACTTATTCACTTCCGCTATTGAAGTAAACTATAATTTTTATTCCACAACTGGACTTTGACGTGTATTTGTTTGTTTGACATGTATCTTGTCTGTGTTGGAGTGTGTTATGCTAACTGAATCTATTTAGTTTGATTGTTTTATTGAATTCAATAAAAAAACATCTGTTTTCATTTTATCCCAGGATGTAAGTCTCGAAGATGAGAAGCGAGTGCCTTTTAGGGACGTCGATGCACCAACGTTACAGTTGTCAGAGGTGTGTGTGCTATTAAATTTATCCGATAAGCAAGCGTTCAATGTATGTTATTAGTCATGTATTGGAAATTAGTAATATTATTTGCAATACAAACTAAGCAGAGAATAGTGTTACAGATGTTTCATTTTTCTTCTGATATTGAAATAATTTTTTTTTTCTACATGGAAATGTAATTTGGTCTCGTTATTAATGTGACTTAAACCAGAACATGTCAGCATGTTTGCCCAGTTTAAATAGCGTTAATTGTCAGGTGTTCATTGTGAGTTCGTATTAAAACATGCGAATTCATGCATTGATTTCATATTGTATTCGTTGTTTATTGACAGCGTTATGAGAACGTAATTAGGCTTGCTGTTTTACACGCTCCATGAAGCCTTTAACAGTTTCTGTTACGAGCAAGCCGTAATGCATGTCTGCAGTGCTAATATTTTGTAACACTATGAAAATCATTAACTAGAGACTATTATTTTGTCTTTTTAAACCTTTTATGAAAAAATGCGTACTACTCAGCAAAAAGAATCCAAGAAAATGTAAAATTAACATCAGAAATTCTGAAAAAATAAGAGCACAATAAATTTGGGAAGCCATCATTTAGGAGCCTAATTGTGGTAGCAAAAAAAACAAGAACTATTTAAATTATATTCTGCACTAGTGTAAATTTGTAAAAAAATAATTAAAAAGTTGATTTTGTTTTAAGGATAATCCTACCTATGAGACTCCACCAGTTGAGAGACCATCGGTGCTGAAGTCAAACTCCCTAGAAGAGGTAAGACAGTGGATATTGTTTGTTGTTCATTTGTCGTTATAAATATAATTCGAAAAAATGTTTTGTTACAGGTGGAGAAGGAAAATGATGACCAGTTTCTTGAAGTTTCTGTAACTGATCCACAGAAAGTGGGTGACGGAATGGGAGCATATGTAGCGTACAAAGTTGTAACGAGGACAAATATACGGCTATTCAAGAAGACTCATTTTGATGTAATGAGACGTTTCAGTGATTTCCTGGGCCTGCATGACAAACTAGTAGAAAAGTATCTCAGATTAGGCCGCATCATACCACCAGCTCCAGAGAAGAGTGTTATAGGTTTGTTATGCAAATATTTTACAGTTAGTATAAATTCCTCTGTTGCTGGATTTGTCTTCGTTTTTAAATAGCAATTGCTACTTTTGTTGAACAAAAATTTTAATGCAGAATGTTAATATCAGTAGAATGAGTGCTATTAAATAAATGAAAATTAGCATGTTTCTAAGACTTCTAAATTGAACAATGTTTGCTAGGCAGTTAGACTCTTGACATTTTTATAACAGTAAATGTGTGGCTCAGTAGTTTACCAGCTGTCAGATTACATATTCAAAAGTCCAGTGTACAGTTTGGGCTGCGATTTTTTTTTTTTTTTTTTTTTTTTTTTTTTTTTCTTCATGTAGCTTTGAGATAATTATTCATTGATTTGAAATGCCAGGTTGAAATATGGTTCATGTTAAACCATAGGTTCCATAAAGCTGGATAAATGAGTTTGAAAATTGGAAGAAGGCAGGGACATGCCACCGCAGATTTGATCATGCTTAGTAAAGCCTTATTGGTGTTGTTCATGCTAACCTTTGGGTTGATGATAACTTCACCTTTTATAGATAAGTTGCAAATGTTTGTTTTCTTTAAGCAACTCGGGTCCAGTTGCAGCAGGCTGTTAAAAATATAGGATAACAAATGGGCAATACTATATTCTCACTGGGTTTGCTTTCAGAATACAATAATATTAAAACTGTGTTCCTTCTGTCATATTTGTTCTGGGTGTTTCATAACCAATTATTTTATTTGAAATTGTCACATTTGTCTTGTAGTTTGAGTGGCGATTTCAGTTTCATTTGTGAGTCAATGAAATTCATGCAGTCAGGAGTTAAACCATCTGTATTTTCAGTTGCTCCTAAACTCTTGCATTAAATCCAGTTGCTATATGAAGATACTTTTGCCGCAGGATTGTAAATAATATTAAATGTTGATACACGTACATGTACATCATTAGCAAAGTTTCTTTTCTTTCAAAAGCTGGTAGTGTGCTTGTTGCAAGTATTCTTATATTTATTGTTAATGTTTATGGAAATAGGGCTCTGCCCTTATGATGTTGATTAATTGTACGTGGAAGTTCACACTATGGTCCTCAGTTACAGACAGGGAAAACAGAAGCATCAGATTCCACCCGTCTGCTTTGACCCATGGCGACACCAATGTGGCGGAAATGACCATTCACTGCGACTCCAATATGGCGCCTATGTCGTTACATAAACATGACAGCAAAGACAAAAATAGATCGAAAGACCAACACCTGCATCTTCCTCCAAAAATATAATCAAACTAACGAGACAAGCATGGAAAATTGGGGGGTTTTGGCTGGGGACGAACTAAATATAAACACACACCACCATACATGACGACACAAAACGCCGAAATAAATTGACAGCACAAAATCCCCAAATTCCACTACACACAGTATCCTCTGTAATCAGTCACTTCCCTTCACCTATATAGCTCAACCACAATTATCGATACCACATTATAAAACTCCAAAGATTACACCACTGCCACAACTATGGGTACCACAAAACCAACACCTTGGCAAACAAAATTGTAATTGAACACTTCCCTTAACCTATATAGCACAACAGCAGTTCACAATACAAAAACACCCATAGCTACAACCACACATTGGAATTGGACACTTCGCCTCACCTCTATAGGTCAGCAGCAATTCAAGATTCCGATACCACCAACCAAACAACACAGAAGTACCCTTTCAACCATCAAAACACGCAAAAAATACACCGAAAAGAATGACTACTTACCACAAAAAAGTTCCGGTGCTGCCCTTGGGTCAGCCACCACAATATCTCTCTCTCTCTTTCTCTCTCTCCCTCCCCCCCCCCCCCCCCCCCCAATAACTGACCCGCAGAATCCCTCTTTCGTATTTGTACATGCCCCAGTCTCATAATTTTTGAATTCCAAACTATGGTTAACTACTAAATTATGATACCCCCTCTCACCCAAGCCCTTTAAGATGAAAAAGCATTGGAAACTGTTGTGCTGCCCTCATCAATAAACTCCTCAATTAATCCCACCGATTCCCTTTTCGTCCGCACCTACAAAACCCCTCACAACACACACTGAATAACCATACCCAGATACAATGCCCCCCTCCCCCACACATAAACCAACCAGAGACTTACCCCTCCCATACTACTTCTTCCCAAACTGCAACTCGTCAACCTCCACCACCACGCCAGGCCTTTCCAACTTATCCTGTACACTTCCCTACAAAACAAAAACCAGTCTAGAACAGTCATCTCACTCACACCAGTCTCATGTGCACAAAAATTGTGAGAGGATTTATAACAAAAATAATACATCATCAACACAGTCTCTTGCATGCCCAACCTAGACCTCTCGAACTAGGTACAATACCTTATGGAGCGCCATAGGTTGTCCTTACGGCACTGCCACATGTAGCCGACCCTGGTCTGAGATGCTGTAAGTTTTGCCAACCGCACTTCCTGCCAACACACGCTGCACCTAACCACTTCTGCCAGCAGCCCATACAGTTGCAAAAATTGTATAAGGGACAACACATTGAACCCCATTTCCACATGCAAATGAGTGCTGTTAAATATATCTGTCATATCCATACCTAACAAAAGCAGCGACAAATTAACACAAGACATACGGCAGACAGCACTATAGTGACTTGGACACAACAAAAACTAAATTGTTAACTCACTGAAACCAATTCCTGTCACAGCACAGTCGAAACCAATACCTTGCAGGACAAGCAGCAACACCACAATGAACCCAGTACACCACATATTACGCAAACCATAAACACACCACCTGAGGGCACCACCGACCACAACAAAACGACATCTATAAACACAACACACTCGTAAACTAAACTCCGTGCCATCGTGACATCCACACGCACCACCATTACATGATGGGTCAAAGCCAACAGTTGGGATCGGATGCCTCCGTTGACCCCAAATTTTTTATTATGTATGAAGTCCCTAAAATTTATTTACATTAATATGCAGTAACTTAATTTCTGAAACATTTGGTGTTTTCAATATGGAGAAATTGTTATAAGTAATGCATTTAATTTGTGTTGCTGAACTATTGTGAGAGTGCCTTAATACCTTTCAGAACTGTCATCTGACAAAAAAGAAAATCTTATTTGTGCTATTTCCCCAGCTTGACTTACGCACTGTAACCATCCCATTCTCTTCTAGGTATGACAAAAATAAAGATGTCAAATCAAGCAGAACAGGGCTCTTCTGCTGAGTTCATCGAGAAACGAAGAGCTTCTCTGGAAAGATACTTGAACCGTACAGCAGCTCATCCAGTTCTGTGTGTTGATCCTGACTTCAGAGAATTCTTGGAAGCAGGTATAAATTGTGCAGATAGTGTAATGGCATTTTAAAGTAAGAGTAAGATTTTTATAAATAGTGCTTGTACAGGGGAAATGTTGTAAAATAATTCATTGACAATAGTTCTTCGTGCGCAAGTACGTGATAAATTTTAAAAAGCTCAGTGCTGAGTCATACCACAATTGCTGCTCACTTGTGAAAGGTGACCACTGAAGATATCTTCGTAACATTGCAGTTGTGCTAAAGTGCCTTGCATGTTTTTCAATGATATGTACCTTTCTTTTGGTTTAGGTGTCTACCCTCTTTCGTATTATCAAATTCTATTGACCACCTCAGTGACAGGATGTTAAACCCTGAGTTTCCCTCCTTCAGTATTTATCACCAGTGCCCTAAATGTTATGAAGAGTTTGCTTGGAAGTAAAGTTGTGGAGGAGGGTACAATTGAATTATATATTTTTGTGACATACAATTTGTATCATATGTGAGTGAAAATTAAATTGTATCAGAAGGAAAATTGACTTGAAGAAACTTTAAAATTCTGTGTCAGAGTTGCTGGCAAGTACTTACCAGCACAACCAGCCTATCAGACTATTATTTCCTTCCTTACGCAGGAAGGTGTAGGTTGTGGAATGTTAAAGAGAGAGGTTACTCAGACCTTCAGATGAGTGAGCCTCCTAAACTATTTCCTTTTCCTCCCCATACTGCACCATGGAGATGCACCAAGCAATGATAAATTAGCTAAGAAAGTCCTCTGCAATGGACCTGCTGCCAATAAGAATCCCAGAAGCTGACATATGGCTACATCTCAATACAGTGTCCCATGAATTTCAGAGAAAGTGGATGACCGTCATCAGACCCAGCACTCTGAATAAGTGTGTACCAATATCTAGGAATGTCACTTCTCCCCTCTTGAACAGAAGGTATAATCCTTAACTCGCACACACATACTTGATACAGCAAGACAACCCGCTGCAGAGTGACCCTGACAGACCCCGACATCTTTCCTGAAGTACGTCAAGACTCGCGTGACCTAAAACATAGGTTGTCATGATGGATTGTTGCCACAGATTTTAGCTGATGATGCAACAAAAGCAGCTTGCATTTCAACCTTACTACTATTTTCCACATCATGTATCATTACTGTCTGTTAGTCATTTCTCGGGACAGCATCACAGTTCTTAGCCCAACTCTACCCCTATTATTTAAAAAAAGCTATTCTCTTGGCTTATTGATTATGAAGATAACGGGACTAACTTTGATACTGTTGAGCCCATCTGAAATACCATACACCCTCTTTCCTCCCCAAGGAAGACGCTAATAGTCAAAAAGCTACAAAAGTTTCATGTACATCTGTGTCTATTGGCAGAACTAAAAATTTCATGTACTGAAAGCAAATACTGCCCAGAAATTGTCTCATAATCATATAGAAACTTGTAACTATATTGAATGAATGCAGGAATGCTTTCTTTATAGAGACAAGACTCTAGAAGATTTTCTGCATCTTCTAATTAATTCGATGCTTTAGTCAATAAACTTTTGGAGGACTTTTGTCATTGTCCTTATCTACCAGTTGAATTGTTTGATCTTCAAACAACCTAATTTAGTTTGAACATAAATTTACACATTTGAAATTTTTATGAGAATAGTACCTCTGACTGTAGTAGCTTGAAGAAAAGACAGCATTGGTTATTTGAAATGCATTATTTCATACCACTGCCTAACAGAAAATTGACTGTTAAACAACGTAAGTAATAAAATGTAACTGTCAGTGTTGCAAAATGAATACATAGTTAATACCTTTTTTTTTTTATTGCAGATATGGACCTACCAAAAGCTACAAACACTTCAGCACTCAGTGGTGCTGGAGTAATGCGGTTGTTTAACAAAGTTGGTGAAACGGTCAATAAAATCACCTACAAAATGGATGAAAATGACCCTGTAAGAGTTCACTGAATTACCTAAATTTTCATTCTGTTCTATACTTTGTGTTACAATAGAGAGTGAATGTTGGCTGTATAGATTTTCTGCCCCCCCCCCCCCCACCCCCACCCCCCCCCCATGAACCACGGACTTTGAAGTTGGTGGGGAGGCTTGCATGCCTCAGCGATACAGGTAGCCATACCATAGGTGCAACCACAACAGAGGGGTATCTGTTGAAAGTCCAGACAAATGTGTGGTTCCTGGAAGGGGCAGCAGACATTTCAGTAGTTGCAGGGGCAGGGGCAGCAGTCTGGATGATGGACTGATCTGGCCTTGTGACACTAACCAAAATGGCCTTGCTGTGCTGGTACTGCGAACAGCTGAAAGCAAGGCGAAACTACAACCGTAATTTTCCCGATAGCATGCAGTTTTACTGTGTGGTTAAATGAAGATGGGGTCCTCATGGGTAAAATATTGCGGAGTTCAAATAGTCCCCCATTCGGATCTCCAGACGGGGAGTACTCAGGAGGACATCGTTATCAAGAGAAAGAAAACTTGTGTTCTATGCATCGGAGCGGGGAATGTCAGATCCCTTAATCGGGCAGGTAGGTTAGAAAACTTAAAAAGGGAAATGGATAGGTTAAAGTTGGAGATAGTGGGAATTAGTGAAGTTCGATGGCAAGGGGTACAAGACTTCTGGTCAGGTGAATATACAGGGTCATAAATACAAAATCAAATAGGGGTAACACAGGAGCAGGTCTAATAATGAAGGAAAAAAATAGGAGTGCGGGTAAGCTACTACAAACATCATGACACAAAGCCAACGCCTACCACAGTAGTACAAGTTTATATGCCAACTAGCTCCACAGATAACGAAGAGATTGATGAAATGTATGATGAGATAAATAAAATTATTCAGATAGTGAAGGAAGATGAAAATTTAATAGTCTGGGGTGACTGGAAGTTCATAGTAGGGAACAGAAGAGAAGGAATACTAAGTGAATATGGAATGGAGGTAAGGAGTGAAAGAGGAAGCCGCCTAGTAGAATTTTGCACAGAGCATAACTTAATCATAGCTAACACGTGGTTCGAGAATCATGAAAAAAGGTTGTATACGTGGAAGAGGCCTGGAGATAATGGAAGGTTTCAGATAGATTATATAATGGTAAGACACAGATTTAGGAATAAGCTTTTAAATCGTAAGACATTTCCAGGGGCAGATGTTGACTCTGACCACAATCTCTTGGTTATGAACTGTAGATTAAAACTGAAGAAACTGCAGAAAGGTAGGAATTTAAGGAGATGGGACCTGGATAAACTGACAGAATCAGCTTGTAGAGTGTTCCAGAGAGAGCATTAGGGAACGATTGACAGGTATGGGGGAAAGAAATACAGTAGAAGAAGAATGGATAGTTTTGAGGGATGAAATGGTGAAGGCAGTAGAGGATCAAGTAGGTAAAAAGAGGGCTAGTAGAAATCTTTGGGTAATAGAAGAGATATTGAATATACTTGATGAAAGGAGAAAATATAAAAATGCAGTAAATGAAGCAGGCAAAAAGAAATACAGACATCTCAAAAATGAGATCGACAGTGCAAAATAGCTAAGCAGGGATGGCTAGAGGACAAATGTCAGGATGTAGAGCCATATCTCACTAGGGGTAAGATATATACTGGCTACAGGAAAATTAGAGACCTTTGGGGAAAAGAGAACCACTTGTATGAATATCAAGAGCTCAGCTGGAAACTGTTATAAGCAAAGAAGGGAAAGCAGAAAGGTGGCAGGAGTATATAGAGGGTCTTTACAAGGGCGATGTACTTAAGGACAATATTATGGAAATGGAAGAGGATAGATGAAAATGAAATGGGAGATATGATACTGCATGAAGAGTCTGACAGCACTGAAAGACCTAAGTCTACATAAGACCCCTGGAGTAGACAACATTCCATTAGAACTTCTGACAGCCTTGGGAGAGCCAGCCCTGACAAAACTCTACCACCTGGTGACCAAGATGAATGAGACCAGCGAAATACTCAAACTTCAAGAAGAATATAATAATTTCAATCCCAAAGAAAGCAGGTGTTGACAGGTGTGAAAATTACCAAACAATCAGTTTAATAAGCCACGGCTGCAAAATACTAACACAAATTCTTTACAAACGAATGGAAAAACTGGTAGAAATGCGACCTCGGGGAAGATCAGTTTGGATTCCGTAGAAATACTGGAACACACGAGGGAATGCTGACCCTGCGACTTTTTTTAGAAGCTAGATTAAGGAAAGGCAAACCTACATTTCTAGCATTTGTAGACTTAGAGAAAGCTTTTGACAATGTTGATTGGAATACTGTCTTCCAAATTCTGAAGGTGGCACGTGTAAAATACATGGAGCAAAAGGCTATTTACAATTTGTACAGAAACCGGATGGCAGTTATAAGAGCTGAGGGACATGAAAGGGAAGCAGTGGTTGGGAAGGGAGTGAGACAGGGTTGTAGCCTATCCCTGATGTTATTCAAACTGTATGTTGAGCAAGCAGTAAAGGAAACGAAAAATTCGGAGTTGGAATTAAAATCCATGGAGAAGAAATAAAAACTTTGTGGTTCGCCAATGACATTGTAATTCTGTCAGAGACGGCAAAGGACTTGGAAGAGCAGGTGAACGGAATGGACAGTGTCTTGAAAGGAGGGTATAAGATGAACATAAACAAAAGCAAAACAAGGATAATGGAATGTAGTCTAATTAAATCAGATGATGCTGAGGGAATTAGGTTAGGAAATGACACACTGAAAGTAGTAGATGAGTTTTGCTATTCGGAGAACAAAATAACATGATGGTCGAAGTAGAGAGGATATAAAATGTAGACTGGCAATGGCAAGGAAAGAGTTTCTGAAGAAGAGAAATTTCTTAACATCGAGTATAGATTTAAGTGTCAGGAAGTCTTTTTTCAAAGTATTCGTATGGAGTGTAGCCATGTATGGAAGTGAAACACGGATAATGAACAGTTTGGCCAAGAAGAGAATAGAAGATTTCGAAATTTGGTGCTACAGAAGAATGCTAAAGATTAGTTAATGAGAAGGTATTGAATAGAATTGGGGAGAAGAAAATTTTGTGGCACAACTTTACTAGAAGAAGGGATTGATTGGTAGGACATGTTCTGAGACCTCAAGAAATCACTAATTTAGTATTGGAGGGCAGTGTGGAGGGTAAAAATCATAGAGGGAGACCAAGAGATGAATACACTAAGCAGATTCAGAAGGATGTAGGTTGCAGTAGGTACTGGGAGATAAAGCAGCTTGCACAGGATAGCGTAGCATGGAGAGCTGCGTCAAGCCAGTTTCTGGACTGAAGACCATAACAACAACGGCAGATTTTCTGAGTGTCTGTTGTTTAAAAGCCCTAAAACTGCAAAATGAGTTGTTTAAGTGGATTGGAGTTTTGTGGAGACTGGTTTGCAGACTGGTTTACCTGCTCCTCTAAACTGTTAGATGGCTGCAGAAGGGATATATGCAGTTGTTGGTCAGTGTAATGTTAGTTACATCCTGCTCTTTCAGTACTAGCAGATGTAAAGTTCCTCTGTTTCCTGAGTTGACTTCATTTTCTGGGAAGTGAGAAAACAGATCTAGCCCACGATGATGATCATCGTATGACGTTGTGGTAAACACACACAACCCTAAGTTGTTGATTCTCATAAACCTGTTTATAGTGTGAACTGTCTTGTTTGTCTAAGACATATTCTACGGATGGAATTTATTTTGTCATTATAATCAGTTGCCGTCCATTAATCAAATGGAAATAGATTCAGGGTGAGTGGAGAAGTACTGATCAGCGGTGAACACTGCTATTGTTTAAAAATCTTCAGTGCCTTTGTACAGGGTGATCCACAAAGATACGCAAACATATTAATATATGTTATTCTACAAGTAAAACTAAAAAAAAGGTTGATATAATCATAGGTCCTCAAATGTTCAGTTATGGAGTTACGGCTAATAAAAGATTTTGCCCGAAGTTTAGCAACTTTGCTAATACGAAGCCATCACAAAACTGTAAGAGGTTAAAATACAGCACAATTTCCATTTATTTTGTTATTGATCTGGTGAATGTAATAAAACATGTTCCAGGTGAGTATCTGCAATAGTTTTCCAGAACATCCAGAGCAGCAAAGAAGCAATTTTTTAAAGTTTTTAATAATTAACTACTTGGTCCAATTTGTTTTTTAAGTTCCAGAAAACTGCACAAAGTTTTCAAACAGAAGTTGTAGAGAATTTAATTTTGGAAAAATGATGGTAGTAACATTAACTTAAACTGCATGTATTTGTCAGATAATAGCTTTCATTAATACCATAGCACACATGAACTCGTGTTAAAACAGAGAATATGGTTTCAGTTAAATACATTATGCTTTTTCACTGAACAATGCAGAAAACTAACTCATTTCAAGGTTAGGAAATGACTGAAACAACTAATGCTTGCCAACAATGACATAAACATTACTACATTCTTAATGGAAAGTAAACAGATTTACTTGTATAATAATCTTTGCTTCTCTGGGTGTTTTGGAAAACTACTGCAGATACACGTCTGGGACATGTTTTATTACATTCACCAGACCAATAACAACAAAATAAGTGCAAATAGTGCTTTACTTTAATGTCGCACAGCTGTGCGATGGCTTCATATTATCGAAGTTGCTAGAAAGTGGGGGAACAGGAAGATATTAGAAAATTATTTATGGCTTTGGATGCATTATGATTGTATTTTAAAGGTGGACAGCTTATTTCAATAAGAATTTGCATGAAGGGTATCTTTGCTGTCGAACTGCTAGATTCTGTACATTACTAGGTTGTTGAACAGTTCGTTGATGCCTACACAAATGTAGAGACAGTTGACAAAAGGTTAGTTGTTTCTCTTCCTTGATTGTTACACAATAATAACTTTTGCAAAATACGCAAGGAACATAAGTAGTTCCATCTGCATTGCATTTCTTATGAAAAACTATAATTGCTGCTGTTATGGACCTTTGTTTATTAAGCAATAGAATATATTGTTAAATTAAAGGTGCAATATCATTATTCCCCTTGTCATGTCCAGTTTGACATTTTTTATGTATACCAGGCCAAAAATTAATTACTTTAGTTTATAATGTAGTAATGCATATGGATTTCAGAAGCTATTTTATCTATTGCAGTGGTTTGAAGAGAAAACACAGCAAGTGGAGAATCTGGATCTACAGTTACGCAAGCTGCATACAAGTGTAGAGCTGCTCGTCTTGCACCGCAAAGATCTTGCGACCCTCACATCGTCATTTGCAAAGAGTGCAGCTATGCTTGGCAACTGTGAGGAACACACCTCCCTGTCACGAGCACTTGCACAACTTGCAGATGTTGAAGAAAAGGTATAAAGTTTACCCTATCTTCTTGTGTGGTTGTAATCTTCAATTATAACAAATTTATTGTGGAAATCTAATTGACTTCAGTTCATACAGTGGAAATTCCGGGTTGGAATGTCAACAGTGTATGGAAGAGATAGATTGCTACTTACCATAAAGACGTCAGGTTGTAGATGTTCACAAGTAAAAGATTAGCTTTCAACCACAGCCTTAGTCAGCAAGAGCACACACACCTGACTGCCACATCAGTCAGCTTGGGCCGCCCTCCCCCCCCCCCCCCCCCCCCCAGGGGGCCCACAACTCTTTTGTGGATACGTGCGTAGCGAGCACGGGACCCCGAGCTAATGTGGCCCTCCTTCCTTTCCGGGCTGCATACCTTCCTTTCCCGCATCCTTCCCTATCCCCCGTCTTTGCCCCCCCTCCCCTCATCTCTGGCCCTTTCCTTCCCTTTCTCCCCCTCTGGGAGTATGGTTTGTGCCTACGTCCAGAGACGGATGCTCGTAAATGTAAAGCATTCTTCGCCTTCTCTGCTTGTATGTCTTCATCCTTCCTTTGTCCTTCTCTTTTCCTTACCTCTTCTCTTTACCCTTTTCTCTGCTGCAGTGTTTGAGACCTCTCTTCTTTCCTTTCCCTTTCTTTGTTTTTCCCTTTCTCTTTCTTCCTCCCTGTGCGTGTCTTAAGGCCGACCCACGCATTTTCGTGCGTAGCCGGTGACGGGGTAACGCATAATTCCCCGCCCCGGGTAGACAGGTAGGACACGTACGTACCCCCTGGTAACGGCCAGGCCCAGGGAGGGGTGATTACCCGAACTGATACCTTCTGAAAGTGCCGATTGGTCCCTCCGTCTGTTTGTCGGGAGGTGTGACCTGAGGTATGAACAATCACCTGAGGCGGGAGTGCCCTCAGAGAGGCCCTCCACAAGGGAGGAGCACGCCATCGGAGACGCCGGTAATCACGGGGGATTCTTCCGCAGTGGTTTCCTCACTTTCCACTATGTCTGCTCACAAGCGTAAGTTCCATGAGTCTAAGCCACAGACAGTTCTTCCATCGTTGCCACAGTTCCTTGTTGTTTCTCGGTCTGATGAAGGTCACGACTTCTCCACTGTCAACCCTTTCATTATTCGGAAAGGTGTTGACGCAATTGCAGGTCCTGTAAAGTCTTGTTCCAGATTATGGAATGGCACCTTGTTGTTAGAAACAGTCAGTGTCCTCCAGGCATAAAAATTGCTGCGTACTTCACTTCTCCACACCTTCCCTGTCCGGGTGGAACCGCACCATACTTTAAATTCCTCTCGTGGAGTCGTTTATACACGCTCCCTTGATGGATTGTCTGACGACGAAATTCAGCACTACCTGTCTGACCAGGGCGTAACGGCTGTTCATAGAGTTATGAAAAGGGTTGACACGAACATCATTCAAACCCACACTGTCTTCTTGACATTTGACAAAGTTCAACTCCCATCAAAAATCAAAGCAGGCTATGAGATAATTTCCGTTCGCCCTTACGTCCCAAACCCTACGCATTGCTATTGGTGTCAGCGGTTCGGTCACACCAGCCAGTCTTGCTCCAATCCGGCCAAATGTGTTACGTGTTGCAAGGATGCCTATGAGGGTGCTTGTCCACCTCCATCCCCTCGCTGCATCAACTGTATGGGTGACCACGCTGCTTCCTCTCGAGATTGCCCTGTTTTTAAAGACGAAAAGCTCATCCAGGAAATCAGAGTGAAAGAAAAGGTGTCGACCTTTGCTGCTCAAAAATTATTCGCCAGTCGACAGCCCACCGTGCCTCAGACAGGAAAATACAGCACTGTCCTTGCTTCTCCTCGGCCAACAAAGGAGACGGCCACGCAGACTTGCGACCTCACCTTTAGTGCTACGGTCATCAGATCGGCCAGCGCAATGATCGCCCGTTCAACCTCACCACTTTCGCCTGCCGACTCAACGGCTCACTCTGCATCGGGTTCTGCTAAATCTCTAGCCCAAGTCAGACACCAAGTCGTCGAAAAAAGAGCATACTCGTGAAGATTTTTTACGTACCCCAACTTCACAACCATCGGTTCCTCCTCCATCTAAACATCATATTTCCAAGAAGGCTACTAAGAAACCCAGTTCATCTCCTTCTCTGCCAAGGCGTTTCCCATCTACAGCACCACCTGGCGGAAATCGCCCTCGGCCGTCTTCTGTGTTGCGGAGGCGCACTGCTGGCGGCCGATCAACCGGCCGATCGCTGGTGGCAGGATCTGCTCCTGAACAACCTATGGATCAGAATCTTCTGCCTTCGGCTGAATGCCATTCCATGCTGTCGGTCGCAAGCTCTGAGCAGGCGT
Source organism: Schistocerca serialis cubense (assembly GCF_023864345.2). NCBI lineage: Eukaryota > Metazoa > Arthropoda > Insecta > Orthoptera > Acrididae > Schistocerca > Schistocerca serialis. The sequence goes on from NC_064643.1 coordinate 265,629,302, forward strand.
TGAGTAGGCGGCAACCTTGGTCACATTCCTCCATTTTCTGTTCACCCTATGTCCATTATCCACTGGAATATCCGCAGCATTCGAGCCAATCGGGATGAATCGTCGATCCTCTTACGATCCTACTCGCCGGTCATCTTCTGTCTTCAGGAAACAAAGCTGCGTCCCCATGACCGCTTTGTTCTCCCCCATTTTCAGTCCATCCGATTTGATCTCCCCTCTGTTGAAGGCACTCCAGCCCATGGAGGACTCGTGATTCTTCTCCATCATACTCTCCATTATCACCCAATCCACTTAAGCACTTCCTTCCAAGCTGTCGCTGTCTGTCTTTCCCTTTCTGGATATACCTTTTCTCTTTGTACTGTATACATTCCATCGTCCACACCAATGGCACGAGCTGATCTCCTTCATCTTCTTGGTCAGCTTCCACCCCCCTATTTGCTGGTTGGGGACTTCAATGCCCACCACCCACTTTGGGGATCTCCACATCCTTGTCCACGTGGCTCACTATTGCTAGACGTCTTCCACCAAGCGGATCTAGTTTGCCTCAACACTGGGGTCCCTACATTTTTGTCTGCCTCTACGACAAATTTCTCATTTGGACCTTTCGGTCGGTACTGTTCCGCTAGCTTGGCGCTTGGAATGGTTTGCCCTTGATGATACACACTCGAATGATAACTTTCAATGTGTCATTAGACTGCAGCCTCAACTGCCCTATATGCGCCCGTGACGCTGGAAGTTCGCCCAAGCCGATTGGACACTTTTTTCGTCTCTAGCGACATTCGATGACCGTCACTTTCCTAGCATCGACTATGAGGTCACACATATTACCGACGTTATTCTTACAGCTGCGGAACGTTCAATACCACGCACCTCCGAATTGCCCCGGCTATATGAAATAGAAATGTGAGACTGAAGTTTGAAATCCCGCGTTTTAAGTTAGGAGAGAGAAGTGCTGACCACCTCCATCTTCAGTACATAACACCATCCAGTGGCGCCTTGTATAAAAGATTAAGCAGTCGCCAGTTGTTTGGTCAGTCACCTACAGACAAACGCAATACATGAGCGGCGACGTGCTCTTCGCGTTTTCCGCCACCATTCTACTTTCGCCAACTGTATCCGCTATAAGCAGTTCCGTGCGCGATGCCGTCGTGTCATCCGCGATAGCAAGAAGGGAAGCTGGAAATTCTTTATTAGCTCATTTAACATCTTCACTCCCTCCTCGGAAGTTTGGAGTCGGATTCGACGGTTATCAGGCGCGCCTAGTTTCTCCCCGGTCTCTGGGCTCACTGTCGCGCGTGATACGTTAGTGGCCCCGTCGCAGTTTATAACTCCTTGGGTAAACACTTTGCTGAGATTTCGAGCTCTTCAAATTACCCGCCAGCGTTTCTCCCGAAGAAACGTGCAGTGGAAGTGCAACCTCTTGCTTTCTTCTCTCAAAATCGCGAAAGCTATAATTCTGTTTTCTCCATCCGGGAACTCCAACATGCACTCTCTTCTTCTCGCTTCTCCGCCCCAGAACCGGATGGTATCCACGTCCAAATGTTGCTGCAATTCTCAACCCATAGTCTGCGTTACCTCCTTCGCCTTTATAATCGAATTTGGACCGACTGTACTTTTCCCAGACGATGGCGGGAAGCTATCGTCATTCCTGTTCCGAAACCTGGAAAGGACAAACATCTCCCCTCTAGCTATCGCCCCATTTCTCTCACGAGTAGTGTATGTAAGGTTTTGGTGCGTATGGTGAATTGCCGTTTAGCTTGGTGGCTGGAGTCCCGCAGTCTTTTAACACCTGCCCAATGCGGATTCCGAAAGCATCGTTCTGCAGTTGACCATCTTGTTGCTCTCTCCACTTATATCATGAAGAATTTTCTCCGGAAACGCCAAACAGTAGCAATATTTTTTGATCTGGAGAGAGCATACGATACCTGTTGGAGGACAGGCATCCTCCGCACACTGTTCTCTTGGGGCTTTCGAGGTCGGCTGCCCCTTTTTCTTTGCAAATTTATGGCAGAGCGCACATTTAGAGTGCGGGTGAACACTACTCTCTCCCGTACTTTCTCCCAAGAAAACGGGGTACCCCAGGGCTCCGTGCTAAGTGTTGTACTGTTTGCTATTGCCATAAATCCGATTATGGATTGTCTCCTTCCTGATGTCTCGGGCTCCCTCTTTGTGGACGATTTTGCGATCTACTACAGCTCTCATTGGACCAACCTTCTTGAACGACGTCTTCAAGGATGTCTCGATCGCCTCTACTCTTGGAGCACCGAAACCGGCTTCCGTTTTTCTCCCAGTAAGACCGTTTGTGTTAATTTTTGGTGACGTAAAGTGTTTCTTCCACCCTCCTTACATCTAGGACCTGTCAACCTTCAGTTTTCGGACGTCGCTAAATTCTTGGGTCTTATGTTTGACAGAAAACTGTGCTGGTCCTCTCACATTTCCTATCTTTCGGCTCGCTGTCTGCGATCGTTCAACACCCTCCGTGTCCTGAATGGTACCTCCTAGGGAGCGGACCGAGTGGTCCTTCTCCGCCTCTATCGCGCCTTAGTGCGCTCGAAATTGGACTATGGAAGCATAGTCTACTCCTCTGCTCGGCCGTCTATTCTTCGGCGTCTCGACTCTATCCACCACTGTGGATTACGTTTAGTGTCTGGAGCTTTTTACACCAGCCCTGTGGAAAGCCTTTCTGCTGAGACTGCTGAACCTCCACTGTCCAATCGGCAAGCAGTCCTTCTGAGTCGTTACGCTAGCCATCTGTCTTCCATGCCTGCTAATCCAGCCCATGACATTTTTTTTCGACGCCTCCTTTGATGTAGGGTATGCAGGCCACCCCTCCTCCCTACTACCACCGGGAGTCCGCTTCTGTCAACTGCTCCATTCTCTTTCCGTCCGCTTTCCTAAAACCTTCTTGACAACTTGGGGTACAGCACCACCTTGGCTCTGTCCCCGGATCTGCCTGCTCCGTGACCTTTGTCAATTTCCCAAGGATGGTACCCCTTCACTTGTTTATCGTCGGGCATTTGCTGCTCTATGTGCACAAATGAAGGAAGTGCTGTCTGGTAGAGTGGGCAGGGGCTGGACTGCCAACAGGTGCAGTGTTGGGAGGCTCACCAGACTGCAGGATTTTCCAGCGAGAAAGGAACGTCATGGAATACAAGATCCTGGACCGACTGACCTATACTGAGGCAAAGAGGAAATTTGAGCACCTACAGCCTGTGGCTATGACCTACTCTTATGCCACCATCATGAGAACAGTTGTAGCCCCATCAGTTCCGTGACTTCCAGTCGGCTCACAGAGATGGAAGGCTACACCTGCCCCCTTGATGGCTGGGGGCACTTCCCTCCTTGTTGCTCCCGCACCACCTACCTCGGGAGTACTGTCTCCCCAACCATTGGGAACACCAGTCCCCACTTCTCAGCTAGAGATGTGTAAGTCTTACTCGGCTCCTCTCATTAGGAAGGGGTCCCTTGGGTCACTCCCTTCCCAGGTTTCTGCTAGTGTGGAAGATGACAGCCACCAGTGGCGGAAGTGCCCAAAAGCAGCTGGTCGTAGGGCTTCACGATCATCCTCAGTCCCGGATACTGAATCAGAGAAGCCCTCCCAGCCAGAGAAACCCAAGGATCAGTGAGAGAAATCCAGAAAGAAGACTCCCAAGACCAAGCGAATTGCAGAGACACCCTCACCACTGTTGCCTACAAGCTCTGTGTCTGAGGATGAGGTGAAGATTCTGGTGTCTGCTGAGGACCTAGATCTCGCCAGACCCTCAGACACAATGGATATAGCCTGTTCAGGAAATAAGTCGGTGGCAGCAGGTGACCCGGAGGCGTAGACTACCTTATTGAGTGTTCCATGCCTTCCCAGTCTCACGATCACATCATCCTCCGGCGAAACTACGGTGATTATTATTATTATTATTATTATTATTATTATTATTTTTTTCCACCCACCACTTGGCTGAGCTATGGCAAATGTTAAGCTTTACACCTGTTTTCTGCATTGCCCTCCAGGAAACCTGGTTCCCAGTAATGCGGACCCCTGCCCTTCACGACTACAGGGATATTACAAGAACCGTAGCAAATATAAGTGTCAGGTTGAGTTTGCGTTTGTCCTGAACTCAGTATGTAGTGGACCTGTGCCCGTTCAAACTCCTCTTGAAGCTGTGGCTGTCAGGATACGGACGACACAGGAAATAACTGTCTACAACGTATATCTCTCTCCAGCTGGTGCGGTACCCCTGAATGTATTGGCTGCACTGATTGATTGACTCCCTAAACCTTGCTTACTTTTCGGAGATTTTAATGCCCATAACCCCTTGTGGGGTAGCACCATGCTTACTGGCCATGGCAGAGATGTCGAAAGTTTGCTGCCCCAACTTGACCGCTTCCTCTTAAATACTAGGGTCGCCACATATTTCAGTGTGGTTCATGGTAGTTACTCTGCCATTGATTTATCAATTTGCAGCCTAGGACGACTCCCATTTATCCACAGGATAGCACATGATGACCTGTGTGGTACTGACCACTTCCCCGTCTTCCTGTCACTCCCCCGGTCTCACGCCCACGGACACCTACGGTCTTTAACAAGGCAGACTGGGTAGCCTTCACCTCTACTGTCGCCAATGAATCTCCCCCATGTGTTGTCATCGATGTTGTGATTGAGCAGGTCACTACAATGATAATTTTTGCAACGGAAAATGCGATCCCTCGTTCTCTAGGGTGTGCCCGGCGGAAGACAGTCCAGTGGTAGTTGCCGGAAGTCGCTGAGGCCATTAAAGAGTGTCGGCGAGCTCTACAGTGACATAAGGGGCTCCCTTCCCTAGAGCACCTAATAGCCTTTAAGCCGCTTCGTGCCTGCATTTGCCTGCTTGGAAAACAGTGGAAACAGGAGTGTTGGGAGAGATACATGTTGACCATTGGGTGCCATACGTTACCTTCCCAAGTCTGGACGAAGATCAGACGTCTTTTTGGGTACCAGACCCCAACAGGTGTACTTGGCATTAACATCAATGGCTTGCTCTCTACTGACACAAACGCAATTGTCGAGCGCACTCTGCCCGAGCGCCTGCATCGGAGAAATACCCCCCAGCTTTTTGCACCTTCAAACGGCGGATGGAAAGGAAAGTCCTCTTGTTCACTACATGCCCCAGTGAACCCTATAATGCCCCATTTACAGAGTGGGAGCTCCTTAGCGCCCTTGAACATTGCCCCAATGCAGCTCCTGGGCCGGATCGGATCCACAGTCAAATGATTAACCATCTCTCGTCTGACTACAAGCGATATCTCTTTGTCATCTTCAACCGGATCTGGTGCGATGGTATCTTTCCATATCAATGGCGGGAGAGCACCTTCATTCCGGTGCTAAAATCCGGTAAATATCCGCTTGATGTGGATAGCTATCAGCCCATCAGCCTCACCGACATTCTCTGTAAGCTCCTGGAATGTATGGTGTGTCAGTAGTTGGGTTGAGTCCTGGAGTCACATGGCCTACTGGCTCCATGTAAGGGCAGCTTCCGCCAAGGTCACTCCACCACTGATAACCTTGTGTCCCTCAAGTGTGTCATCCGAACAGCCTATCCCAGATGCAAACATCTGGTTGCCATCTTTCTTTATTTACATAAAGCTTAAGACACGACCTGGCGACATCGCATCCTTGCCACATTGTATGAGTAGGGTCTCTGGGTTCCACTACCGATTTTTATCCAAAACTTCCTGACACTCTGTACTTTCAGTGTCAAAGTTGGTGCCTCCTATAGTTCCCCGCGTATTTAGGAGAATGGTGTTCTGAGGGTTCTGTATTGAGTGTATCTGTATTTTTGGTGGCCATCAACAGCCTAGCAGCAGCTGTAGGGGCGTTGGTCTCCCCTTCTCTGTATGCAGATGACTTTGGCATTTCGTATTGCTCCTTCAGTACTGGCATTGCTGAGCAGCACCTACAGGGAGTCTTGGGCTCTAGCCCAGGGCTTCCAGTTTTCAGTCGCAAAGTCATGTGTCATACACTTCTGTCAGTGTTGTACTGTTCATCCGGAACCTGAATTTTATGTTAATGACAATACACTCACTGTAGTGGAGGTGTATAGATTCTTAGGACGGGTTTCCGATGCCCGATTGACTTGGCTACCTCACCTTCGTCAGCTTAAGCGGGAGTGCTGGCAACACCTCAGTGCTCTCCACTGCCTGAGCAACACCAACTGTGGTGCAGATCACTCTATGCTGCTGCAGCACTACAGAACCCTTGTTCAATCCCACCTTGACTATGGAAGTCTGGTTTACAGTTGGGTGGCACCCTCAGCGTTGGGTTTCCTCGTCCCAGAGCAGCACTGTGGCATTCGCCTAGTGACGGGAGCTTTTAGAATGAGTCCGATGACCAGTGTCACATTGGAGGCCGGAGTCCCTCCGTTGCAGATTCGACGTGCACGACTGCTCACCAGTTATGTTGCACACATTCGTAGTTCTCCTGAGCATCCGAATTACTGTCTCCTTTTCCCACCCGTGGCAGTTCATCTCCTGCATTGGTGGCCCAGGTCAGGGCTCACGATTGTGGTTCGCGTGCGATCCCTTCTCTCTGAACTGGAGTCCTTCCCTTTACCATTTCTACTTGAGGTCCATTCACGTACACCACCATGGTGTACACCTGGCTAAAGCTTCGTCTGGACCTTTTGCATGGTACTAAGGACTCTGTTAACCCACTGCTCTCCACTGTCACTTCCTCTTGATTCTTGACGTGTTATGTTGCTCTGAACTTGTTTACAGTGATGGCTCAGTGGCTGATGGTAATGTCGGCTTCACCTATGTCCACAGAGGCCATATTGAACAGCACTCCTTGGCCACTAGTTGCAGTGTATTCACTGCAGAGCTTGTGGCCATATCTCGTGCACTTCAGTACATCTGTTCCTGTTCTGGTGAGTCGTTTCTTCTCTGTTCTGACTCCCAGAGCAGCTTACAAGCTTTCGACCAGTGCTACCCTCGCCATCCTTTGGTAGCGAACATCGAGGAGTCCATCTCTGCCCTGGAACGGTCCAGTTGTTCAGTGGTGTTTGTGTGGACCCCAGGACACGTCGGAATCCCAGGCAACAAACTTGCTGACATGCTGGCGAAATGGGCTACACTGAAACCGCTCCTGGATATGGGCATCTCTGAAACTGACCTGCATTCTGTCTCACGCCACAAGGTTTTTCGGCTTTGGGAGACAGAGTGGCATAACAGTATGCACAACAAACTGTGTGTCATTAAGGAGACTGCGAAAGTGTGGAAGTCTTCCCTGCGGGCTTTTCGTAGGAAATCGATTGTCCTTTGTTGACTCCGCATTGGCTATAAGTGGCTCACACCTGATTACCTTCTTCGTCGCGAGGACCCACCTCAGTGTCGCTGTGGCTCCCAAATGACAGTCGTTCACCTCTTGTTGGACTGCCCACTTTTACCTGCTCTGCGGCGAACTTTCAATATTCCCAACACCCTACCTTCAGTGATGAGTGTCAATGCCTCAACAGCAGCTTTAGTTTCATGTTTTATTCATGAGGATGGGTTTTATCATTTGATCTGAGTTTTAGCACGTGTCCTTTGTCCCTCTGTGTCCTCCACCCTAGGGCTTTTAGGATGGAGGTTTTAATGTGTTGCAGAATGGCTGGCTTTTATTCTTATGGTCAGCCAGCCATGGTAATCTGCTTTCTTGTTTTCAATCTCCTCTCCCTGTTTCTTGCGTGTGTCGGTGGGTTTCTTGTCCTGTTTTGTTTATTGTAGTGTTTGTTGTCCTTCTTCTTCTTCTTCATTTCTCCTGTTATTGTGCCGTACGTCGTCTTTCTCTTCTTTCCTGTGGGTAATTATTCTACTGGGAACATGAGACTGATGACCTCGCAGTTTGGTCCCTTTCCCCCCTTTTAAACCAACCATCCAACCAACCCCTCCATCCACTCTCTCTCAATGGTCTGATTTGTCGACCTGGCTCTCTGCATGGTTCCATGTGTCCCTTCAGTTTTGTTCCTCTTACCTATTCTTCAATTTTTTTTCCCCTCTCGGATCTTGATCTCCCCTTCTAAATTTTCTGTCTTTAGCATGAGAAGTTTGAGGAAGAACTCTCTCCCTAGCATCTACAGCAGGGATTCCTCTTCCCCCTTCCTCCCCTGCTGTAGAACCCCCTCCATCCTGCTAGGTCACCAACATGGATAGCCAGTCTGTGTGGTGGGGCTCTTAAGTACCCATCTGACTGAATCTCCTGACAATAAAGGGATCATACTACTGATAACCATGTAAGCCAAGGAGTGGTTTCTCGTCATCCTGGTGCATCAGAACTCCCAGCAACAGCTGCTGTGCCAAGCAGCTGTTGCTGTAGTTAGATGGCACCCATGGGGAGAGCCCGATTGGAGTGGATGGGCACCCATGAGGAGAGCTCGATTGGAGTGGATGGTATCAGGGCGGATGTTTGGTGCATGAAGGGTATCAAGCTGCAAAAAAATTTGCTAGTTTCAAATGTCCGTCTTGAGTGATGGTGGATTATTGAATGCTGTTTCGTATGACCCTGCAGCCTTGCCTCCCCTGGCTACACCCTGGGAAGAGGGCCAGGCTCGTTTTCTTGGAATGAAGCAATTACCCCTCTACCTGGTCTGTACTAGGATGGACAGGGACACAATTGCCACCACAAAGCCTTTGGTTTTTGTGGAGAATATTGCAGAAAGTTTGGCGAAGTGGAGTCTCTCAGTAAAATGCAGTTGGGCTCCCTGTTGATAAAAGCTTCTTCTGCAGCCCTTCATGCTTGTTTCGACTGCCTTGGTGACATCTTGGTGTCTGTTACCTCTCACTAGTCTCTTAATATGGTCCAGGGAGTGATTTTTCCCAGGGACCTCCTCCTGCAAACTGAAGAAGAAATCCAGGCTAATCTGGAGTGACGCGGCATTAATTTTGTTTGATGTGTGCAGAAGGTTAGGAAATAAAACCGCACCGATACAGATGCCTTTATTCTGGATTTCAAGGATATGGTCAAGGTTGTGTTACCAGTGCCATGTGAAGCCTTACGTCCCACCACCCATCAGGTGCTTTTGGAGCTTGTGTTTTGGGCATATGTCTTCCCACTGTATGATGGGCCCTCTGTGTGGTGACTGTGGCCCCACCCACTGCACGAGGAAAGTCCCTGCGTTTTGCCACCTGCATCACCTGATCTTTTGGTTCCAGATCTTGCAGAAGGAGGTCATCTCAGGACAAGCCACCCCGGTGCCCCCCAGAGGTGCTTTTCTCCCCTTTTGCAACCTGAGTCTGACATCTTATTTATGAATGTCACCGCATCCTCATTGGTGATGACCACTGACCCTGTGACATGACCTTCCCTTTGCTTCTTTATATCTAACCTGGAGTCTCCCCACACGATAATCCAGTGGAGTTTCAACGGATGTTACCATCACCTTCTAGATGTACAACAACTTGTTTCCGCTTACTGTGCATTGTGTGTTGCTCTCCGAGAAACTCACTTTCATGATGACCAGTCTCTAATCTTATGTGTTTATCAGGTAGTCTGTCAGGACTGTGCCCGCCCTGGGATAGCGTCTGGAGGGGCCTGTATTTCAGTTTGCGGTGACTGGATTTCCCTTTGTACCAATCTAGAGGCAGTAGCAGTAAGAGTGCGAATGACCCCAGGAATCACCATATGCAGTATCTATCTCCCTCCAGGTAGACCACTTCCTTATGTTGACCTGCCTATCTTAATACAGCGACTACCACCTCCTTAGCTTATCCTTGGGGACTTCAGTGCATGCCACCCACTGTGGGAGAGTGCCACATCAACAAGTAGTGGTCTTCTAATTGACCAACTAACTGCAGACTTCGATTTGTCTCCTCAAAGACAGTTTCCATACCCATTTCAGTGCCACTAATGGCACATTTTCTGCTATTCCTCTCATGATCTTCTCCCTTGCTACCTCAGGAAGATCGTCGTGACAGTGACCACTTCCCAATGATTCTATCATTCCCCTGCTGTTGCCAGGCAGACACGCCCTCACATTGTGCATTCCGCAGAGCCAGTTGGCCTTTATATGCATCTGCTTCGCACTTAAACACCTGTCTCTCTGACTGCATTGATGCGCTTATGCAAGACGTCTCTGCCACCTTTCAAGCTGCTGGCACTGCTCTCCCCCTATCCAAAGGTCCCCCTCGTCGACCGGTCCCATGGTGGACCAAGGATGTAACAGTCACTATCCAGGACTGCTGACAGGCACTGCAGCGATTAAAGGACACCCTTCCCAGACCAACCTTATCAGTTTTAAGCATTTCCATGCTATGGCTCACTACCTTATGAAGCAGAGTAAAAAGGAATGCTGAGAGTGACATTTTCCTCCCTGAGGATGTATGCCTCTTCAGTGCACGTTTGGTACAAGCTCCATAGCCTTCTGGGCCACCAGCGGCAGTCAATTGTCCAGGGTCTTATCCTACAGGGTGCTCTCTTTAGCGCTCCATCAGTCCTTGCAGGCCACTTTGTGACACACTTTGCAACAGCATCAGCAAACTCTCCCTAGCCTGCTACCTTTCTCCAGCAGAAAAGTTAAGTTGAGCCTCCCTCTGTTTCAACCCCCATCAAGCTGAATCCTTCACTGAATGGGAATTCTTGCAGGATCCTATCTTTTCACATGACATGACCCAAGGCCCACATTCCTAATCCAGAGGAAACATCTACTCAGGGTCTTCAACCACATTTGGTTCACAAGTGCATTCCCCTCGCAGTGGTGAGACAGCATGGTTATCCCCGTCCTTAAGCCTGGAAAGAACCAAACGGAGGAGGAGGAGGAGGAGATTAGTGTTTAACGTCCCATCGACAACGAGGTCATTAGAGACGGAGCGAAAGCTCGGGTGAGGGAAGGATGGGGAAGGAAATCAGCCGTGCCCTTTCAAAGAAACCATCCCGGCATTTTCCTGAAGCGATTTAGGGAAATCACGGAAAACCTAAATCAGAATGGCCAGAGACAGGATTGAACCGTCGTCCTCCCGAATGCGAGTCCAGTGTGCTAACCACTGCGCCACCTCGCTCGGTTAGAACTTCTTATTCTGGCAGCTCTCGACAGCTATCGCCCGATTAGCCTGAACAACATACTTTGTAAATTGCTCAAGGGGATGGTTAACTTCAGATTATAGTGGGGTACTCGAATCTCGGGGCATTTTGTCACCGTATCATGGATTCCGGTAACTACGATCTCCATCTGACCATTTACTCCGATTGGAAACAGCAACCCTTTCACTAACTGCTGGCGCCATTACGTGTTCTTCTTTGACCTACATAAGGCATTTAACTTGGGTTAGCGCTGTCACATTTAGCTTTCACAGCCCCCCTTCAGGTTTTTATCCCTAAGTTTTTATCCCACTGGTTCTTCCGGGTTTGAGCTGTTACTTTTCATCACTCCTCAGATTCGGAAGAACGGTATCCCACAGGGTTCTGTGTTAAGTGTCCACCTCTTGTCCATCGCCATCAGTGGGGTTGTAACCTCTGTTGGGCCTCCGGTTACCCCATCATTGCATGTTCACAATTTATCTGGTGCAGCTCCCACTCAGTAGCACCTGCTTTAAAGCAGCTCAAAGACACCATCTGACGAGCCTCTTCATGTGCTGTCTCCAGTTTTCTCTCTCCAAAACACAGGTTATGCATTTTTGTCGTCAACCCACAATACACCCCAATCCAGAACTTCATTTAGGTGACTAATGCCTAGATGTAGCACAGTCCCATTTCTTGAGCCTTATTTTTTAATAAAAAGCTGACGTTGCTGCTCCATATTCGCCACCTGAAGACTACCTGTATGCGGAAGCTTAATGCTTTGCGCCTCCTGCCCCACATAGTCTTGGGGGTGCTGCTCTTCATCTTCACCTCACTCTGTTTTTGTCCAGACTAGGTAATGGTTGTCAGATTTATGGCTCAGTAACTCCTTCCACATCTTTGCTCAATATGTTTTGTGTGTTCGATATTTACCCTGGTATTATTGATTTTGATTTGCCCTTTCCACATTAAATTTACATATTATGGGGTGTGACTAAAATCACTGCCTTTCACACTAGCTGTGTTGACAGTCTCTTCACAGACGTGGGGATTCCCGTGCTTTCTTACCCAATTGCTGTTTGACGATTCCCTGACCATCCCATGCAGCCTGTCCTCTTTGCGAAAGAGGAATGTCTCTCCTCTGATATCTGCCATTGGGTGGGATTGCCGGTTGGAATGTATCTCAGTTTTCCTTTTACGCTGATGGTTCTAAAATAGTAGATATGTATCGACTCAATGAGCAGCTTGGAGGCTATTGACTTGTGCTACTCTAGTCACCATTTGGTCACTGCTGTCCATGACCTTCTCTGTACCCTTGACCGTTCCGCCTGCTCTGTTGATTTTCTGTGGGCCCCAAGCCATGTAGGCCTCCCAGGGAATGAACTGGCTGTCTGTCTGGCTAGAGGAGCAGATACTTACCCCCCATTATCTTTCATGATTCCAGGTGGAGATATGCGGATCCGCATCAAATCTCTTTGGCCCAAACTGGATATAAGGACCAGAAAAATAGGCCCCCAGAAGCAACTTTCAATGCTTGTGTGGGCCACCTCACACCTCACCTTACCGTATACAGGACAATTTGTCAGTGCAGTGTCTTAATAAAGTTGTATTACAAAATGTTGTTAGTGAGGTTAAGATTGTGATAACATTTCTGCCTGTCATAAAGATAGTGGTACTAATTTTAATGAATCTGTTGTATGGCATCCTACTCCAGTCAGTGTTAACTGGTTGTAGTGCTTGTTTCAAATAATTTCTGTATTCGGTGTTTTTAATTGATTATCTTTTACACCGTAATGGGACAGAAAAAATTTATTGTCTGCCCTCATTTTAGCTTATGATGTTACGGTGACTGTTATGCTTAATTTTATGTAATTGATGCTTTGTTAGGGTGGCTAAATCATGGGTTGTCAGTAATTGGCTGTCCAGAGTGTACTGAAGTGTTGTTTTAACAGTTGTTTTCTGTAAAATACTGAGATTATTTTGTGTTAAGAATAATTTTCTAGTTACTTGATTACATAATTTTGAATTCCTCAGTCATTCTGATCAGTATCTTGGTCTTTAGTTTAGCCTATTTTCATGGTATCTTTGCTCAATATGTTTTGTGTGTTCGATATTTACCCTGGTATTATTGATTTTGATTTGCCCTTTCCACATTAAATTTACACATTATACTCAAACAAGATTTGTTTCTTCAATTTTTTTCCTATTGCTATTCCTCCCACAAAGTTCTATTTCATTTCAATTCTTGCTGGGTGATACTGTGTTTCTGAATTTCATTTGTTATCGGTCATATATCTTAGAACTACATAGACTGTCACTCTGTGTTGCAGGTGGAAGCCCTCTACAACGAACAAGCTAATTCTGACTTCTCTATATTTTGTGAGCTTTTGAAGGACTATGTTGCATTGTTTGGCGCAATAAAGGTAAATTGCTCAGTCTCATGTTTGTTGGCACTTACCTAATGGAAGAAAAATATGCTGTAGTCTGACAAGTTGTAAAGGTAATGAGTGGCTAACTTGTGTACGCATGCTCTTAACACTCGAAATAAATCTCCTATAATTGTCGCTGCATTACCAAAAAGATCTCACTTTTAAATATATGGTTTTGTGTAGTGTTATTAATGAAATGGGTGTTCCATGGTAAGATTTTTCAAGCTGTTATGCACAGTACCCCGTAAAATAGTGCTCGACAGCTGCAATAGATTTCTTGAAAGACCTGTTCATATAGTTACACCAACAGCTGCTGTCAAAATCTTAAGTGTATATTATGAATTGTTTGGCCAGTGTCAGAAAATATAGACTGAAACTGGTAGGCACTTAATAAAGTTTTTGACAGCAGCTGATGGTATATGTCTTTCATGAAATATAAAGTCTTTGTTAGGGGGCAGACTTTTCACTTAAATGTTTGATGTTTTAATTGCCAGTTTCAGAACAATTCTTGAAAAGTCAGTGTCTCCTTACTTGATCCTTAATAAAGAATTAGCTGAAGTAAAGTGTAGGCACTACATGAAAGTTTATAAATACTTCAGGAAATGGGACAAACAGTAATTTTAATTCTTCATATTTCTGGAGACTAAATACTATTGAATGTGTAGATTTGGGTGAAATATTGATTTAACCATAGCTTTTAAAATACAATATACAATACAATAAGTATTGTTCACTCTGTGGAAATGGTTGCACCATACACTCCCAGTTCAGGAGATTTGGTGATTCAGATTATTCACTTCTAATTTTCATTATTTTATTGGCTGCTCTACATAATTACATTTAACACTTTTACTTATACTGGTTATCACTGTACCTGAAAATTTCTAGAATCTCTTTCTTTGGTAACTTACCTATATCTAACTTCCTAGTGTGTTTATCTTCCTTCTTTCTCTCTGTTATTAAATACCTGAGTTCAAACAGGATCTAAGGACATGTCAGTCAATTGATTCCTGAATATTCTGTAACCATGTTTGTGGCTGCTTTTGTTTAGTGTGTCTTGTGCTTTCCCAATTACTTATTTGTTTTGGAAGAGGGTGTGAACTAAACCCAGTTTAAATCCATCTCAGAACTCTCTTCAATGATATAATATTAAAAATTCTGTTTCCATGCATTTTAGGAATTTTGAAACTTCTGTGTTCTGTTATCTCATTACCTGGTGACATGATCATACCAATACTGTAGATTGTAAATGGATAAATAAGAAATCTCCTCACGAAGTGGCAGCAGTGGAACACACACACACACACACACACACACACACACACACACACACACACACACACACACACTAGATTCCTTGCCTGTAATGTTAGCAGATGATTCACAGGTGATTAAACTGGTTCTTAGTTTCCTACGTAAAAGTGGTTTTTATTTTCAGACATAAGGTTTTGCTTTACTCCTGGAGCAACCTTTCAGAGCCAGTGGCCCCTTCTTCTGGAGGGGAAGGAAGAGGGGTGAAGGAAAAGGACTGGAAAGGTTTAGGGAAAGGGATACAGTTCAGAAAAGTCACAAAGAATGCTGGGTCAGGGGGAGAATTGCCGGATGGGATGAGAACCTAACCTCTCCAGTCCTTTTCGTACAGCCCTCTTTCTTCCCCTTCAACTTTTCTGCCAGAAGAAGGAACCACTGGCTCCAAAAGTGCATACAGCATGTTCTTATTTTTCCCTTTTTATTATTTTTCCAATGCTGTTGGCAACATAGAGGTTCCTCACACTGTAAACCTTCAGTCAGCATTTTAGTCTAATGCTAGCTTTTAGGCTTTGATACACAATTAATGGATATTTATTTGATCTAGTGAAGCAATGTTTTATGGCAGCAGTTGGTTTGCATAAAAACAAAAATTACCGTGTGGTACAAGGTGCTGTGTTCATCATGCACTGATTGGTTCAAAGACGGATTTCCCATTGTAAATGTCAGTTTTTTGCAGATTTTTCTGTTAATATGCATGTAATTAATCAGCATCATTACAGAAACTTATTACATTAACATTATACCAAAATATGTACATGACAGTTGTATAATTTTTCAGGAAGTGTTCCATGAGAGGGTCAAGGTGTATCAAAATTGGCAGCACTCGCAGCAGATGTTAAATAAAAAGAGAGAACAGAAAGCAAAATTGGAGCTGTCAGGGAAGTCAGATAAAGGAGTGCAAGCTGGGATGGAAGTTGTGGAAGTAAGGAGTAATATTTACTATATCGAATAGTGTCTTGTTTCTGTTCACACTTTTTGCAGTATCCAACAAAATTTTATTTAAATTCAGTAGCTTTTGCTGTACAAGGAAACGTAAATTTTGAACTTTTAAAAAAATTTCCGCAAATAGGTAAGCTGTGACTGTTGCAGGATAGTTGTTGTTCCAAATCCTTAAAATATTCAATGTGAATGTGCTAATGGTAATGCAAGACAGTGTTGAACTGCTCTCCACCAGTATTTCGAACACCAGTGGCACATAAAGTACAGAAATCTAGAAGCCTTAGTGTGGTAGACACAATGTTGAGAGTAAGCGTACATGTACTCCAGCCTATGTTTCAAATTACTTGGTTAGTTGTTACAGACTTCATGGAAATAAAAATGCATGTTTGTAACGGGCTCCAAACACAGCAGTGCAAAGAAGTGAGCACTGAATACTGAGAGAGTACAGAGCAGTATGTTCTGTATTACATTTTATGGGAAAATGATGCTCAGGGTAATGGAGCATTGATAAAGTTGATAAGCACTTCCCTCATTAGTGCATTATTGTATTGAAAGGAAAAGCCATTGCCAAAATGTATTGTGTAGGGCCGGACAATAGGTTGGTGGAGCTTGTCCTGATGGCTTTGCTACTAGTGAGAGGTGTCAGACATCTGTACATGGTGTTGTTCCAAACTGTCGAATCTGCTTCCATGATAAACCCATGGAATTGCATTGAATTGTCAAACAGCTGCATACAGTCTTGGTCAACACTGTTCTCCTGCTTGCCTCCAAAAGGGCAGTGCACATTTGCATTGCCTCCTCCTCGGGATACTTACGAACAATACTTTGTAGTCACCAGCTGGCATTGGCAGTGAGCAGCAATCTGGAAGGGAAGGGGAAGGGATAATAGTGTACAGACAGAGATGAATGCAGTCTGGTGGAGAGTGCAGGGACTAGACTGCGAACAAGTGCAGCGTCATGAGGTTGTGGAGCAGGGAGGTGCAGAAAAAGGAGATAAAATGGAGAGAAGTGGGGAAGGTGAGTGGATGCGTTGGCAGAGGGCTGCAAATAAACAGGGTGGGAGATGAGAATGGGGAGCAGATGGTAGGACGGAGGGGGTGAAACTGTTGGACGGAAGTTGTGGGAACAGTATGTTACCATAGATTCTGGCTGGGATAATTAAGAGTGGAGAATGTATTATAAGGATAACTCCTATCTGCACAGTTCAGGAAAGCTGATGACTGAGGAAAGGAGCCAGGTGGTGCAGGTAGTGAAATAGCCTTTGAAATAAAATGTTGTTGTGTTTAGGTGTATAGTGTGCCACAGGATAGCCTATTTTGCCCTTGGCCACATTTTGGCAGTGGCCGTTCATCCTGGTGGACAGCTGGTCGGTAGTTATACCAGTGTAAAAGGCTGTGCAATGATTGCGACAGAGCTGGTAAATTACATGGCTGCTTTCAGAGGTGGCCTGGCCCAAGATGGGTTAGGATAAACCTGTGACAGGACTGAAATAGGAAGTGTGGGGTGGGTGGGTTGGGCAAGTTTTGAACCTGAGCCTTCCACAAGGGTATGATCTTTGTTGCGAAGGATTGGGAGTGGTATAGGGATGGACTAGGATGTTGTGGAGATTGGGTGGGCAACAGATCACCACTTCAGGAGGGGTGGGAAGTACGTCGGGTAGGGTGTCCCTTATTTCAGGGCACTAAGACACATAATGAAAGCCCTGGCGAAGAATGTGGTTAATTTGTTCCAGTCTGGGGAGGAACTAGACAGTGAGAAAGACTCTCCCTTGTGGCTGCTTCTTAGCAGTAGTGGGAGGATTGGGGGTGTGAGGGGAAATGGCACAGATCTGTTTGTGGACTAGATCTGGGGTATAGTGCCTGTCTGTGAAGGCCTTGGTGAGGCCCTCAGAATACCTAGCAAGGGAGTTCTTGTCACTGCAGATAGACTATCCCCAGGTAGCCAGGTTATATGGGAGAAATGTTTTTGGTTTGAAAGGGATGACAGCTGTCTAAAAGCAGGTACTGTTGATTGATTTAATGTGACAGAGGTGCGGACGGAGCTACCAGAGAGGTGGTGATGAACATCTAGGCACTCTGGGTTGAGGAGGATAATATGAAGTGAAGTGGATGGGAGAGAAAGTGTTCAGGTTTTCAAGGAACAAAGATAGGATGTTTTGGCCCCGAGTCCAAATTGTGGAGATACCTTCAGTGAACATGAACCAGATTAGCAGTTTGGTGTTTTGGGAGGCTATGAGGGTCTCTTCTAGATGGCTCGACAAAAAAAAGGTTGGTGTAAGAGGTTGCCATGCAGGGGCCCATAGCTGTGCCACAGATTTTTTTTTATGTACCTTCTCTTCAAATGAGAGTTCTGGGTTAGGATAAATTAGTAATGTGTGTGAGGTAGTGGTTTTGGAGTCTGAGAGATGTCAGTAAAGCTAGTTTTCAAAAGCAGTAAGACCATGGGTTTTAGCGATGTTTTTGTGTAGGGAAATGGTGTCAACAGTGATGAGTAGAGGTCCAGGAGTTAAAAGGGTGGGTATGGTAGAGTGTGAGTGAGGGAAGTGGTTAGTATCTTTGACATGGGAGGCTAGATTATGGGCAATTGGTTGGAGGGGTTGGTCAATGAGGGCTGAAGAGGGCTGAAATTCTTCCATTGGGGGCTCAATAATCAATCACAATGGGGCATCCAGTATTGTTGGGTTTGTGGATTTCAGGAATATGTGGAGAGTGTGTGTGTGTGTGTGTGTGTGTGTGTGTGTGTGTGTGATGTAGTAGGGGTGACGAGGGAAATTGATTCAGATGAGATGTTCTGGGAAGGGCCTAGAGCTTTAAGCAGGGATTAAAGTTTGTGTGGGACTTGTGGGATGGGATCAGTCTGGCAGAGTCTCCAGGCAGAGTAGTCAGATAATCAGCAGAGGCCTTCTGCCAGTAGCCACTGCGATTCATGACACTGCTGGAACCTGTATCTGCAAGTAGTGTGATTAGGTCAGGATTTGTTTTGAGGTTGTGTATGGCTGTTCTTTCTTCTATTGAAGGGTTGGTGTTCTGAGGGAGGGACCTGGGGAAGGACAGTGAGGCTAAGTTGAAGGTAAGGAATTCCTGGAAGGTGACCATGGGTGGTTTGGTGAGAGGGAGGGATGGCTACAGTTGGATGGTGGTATAAACTGGAAGAGGCAGGGTTCAATGTTGGAACTAGGGTAGTTTTGGTTTGAGCGATTGGTGGCAAAGAAGTGCCTCTATTGCAGAGATCAGGAGAAAGAGAGTTGACAAGTCAAAGACCTATTCTTCTTCTCCCAGTTCCTGCAATGGAAGCACTAGTTTGCCACCAATCCCTCCAACCAAAACCACACTAATTCCAACATTGAACCCTGCCTCTTCCAGTTTATACCACAATCCAACTGTGCCCCCACCCCCCCTCACCTGACCACCTTCTGGTCACCTTCCAGGAATTGTTTACCATCAACTTAGCCCTCGCCATCCTTCCCCAGGTCCTTTCCTCAGAACACCAACCTTTCAGCAGAAGAAAGAACAGCTATACACAACCTCAGAACAAATCCTAACCTAATTGTCCTAGTTGCAGCCAAAGGCTCCACCAATGTTGTTACGAATCACATTGACTACCTGGCAGAATGCCTCAGTCAATTATCTGACTCCTCCACCTATAAACTCTGCCAGACTGATCCCATCCCACAAGTCCAACACAAACTCCAATCCCTGCTTAAACTCTTAGGCCCTTCCCAGGACATCTTCCCTGAATCTTTCTCTCCACTACGGCACCCTGCACGCTCATCTCCTACGTGCTCTCCAAAGTCCACAAGCCCAACAGTCCTGGATTCGCCATTGTGGCTGGTTATTGTGGCCCCACTGGAAGAATTTCGGCTCTCATTGACCAACACCTCCAACCAATTTTTTGTAATCTAGCCTCCCACATCAAAGGCACCAACCACGCCCTTCAGACTCTCCACCATCCCTCACCCCCTTTGCCTCCTGGATCCCCACCTGTCACTGTTGATGCCACCTCCCTATATGCACAAATCCCTCATTCCCCTGGTCTTACTGCTATTGACCACCACCTTTCCCAACATCCTTCAGACTCCAAACCCACTACCTCATACACCTTACTAACTTTATCTTAACCCATAACTACTTCTCATTTGAAGGGAAGGTATACAAACAAATCTGTGGCACAGCTATGGGCACCTGCAAGGTACCCTCCTAAGACAACCTTTCAATAGGCCATCTAGAGGAGAACTTCCTAGTCTCCAAGAACATCAAACCCCTAGTCAGGTTCAGGTTCATTTACGATACCTTCCTGATCTGGACTTAGGGCCAAGACACCTTATCTTCGTTCCTTCACAACCTCAACATCTCTCCCATCCACTTCACATGGTCCTCCTCAACCCAGTGTGCCATCCTCCTAGATGTTGACCACTTTCTCTCTCATGGCTCCACCTGCACTTCTGTCCACAGTAAACCAACCAACCACTAACAGTGCCTGCATTTAGACAGCTGTCATTACTTTCATACCAAAAACCCTTTCCCAAATATCCTGGCTACCCGGGGATGGCGTATCTGTAGTGACAAAAACTCCCTCGGTCAGTATGCTGAGATCCTCACCATGGTCTTTACAGACTGGCACTATCCCCCAGATCTAGCCTGCAAACATATCTCATGCCATTTCCCCTCACACTCCCAATCCTCCCACCACCCTTGAGAACCAGCCACAAAGGAGTGTCTTTTTCATTATCTAGTGCCACTTCAGACTGGAACAACTGAACCACATTCTTTGCCAGGACTCTCGTTATGTGTCATCGTGCCCTGAAGTAAGGAACATCATACCTGATATACTTCCCACCCCTCCTAAAGTGGTGATCCATCGCGCACTCAACCTCCAGAACATCCTAGTCCATCCCTACACCACTCCTAATCTCAAGCTCTTGCCACAAACATCATATCCCTATGGAACATAGAGGTGCAAAACCTGACCAAACCACCTACGCGGTGCTTCCTATTCCAGTCCTGTCACTGGTTTGTCCTACCCCATCAGGGGCCAGGTCGCTTGTGAAAACAGCCATGTTGTTTACCAGCTCTGCTGCAATCTTTGCGTTTTACATTGGTATGACTACCAACTGGCTGTCGACATGCAGTTGAATGTAACACACTTGATTTCAATGGCTGCTTTACTACCCGAGCCATCTGGATCCTTTACTTCACCATCAGCTTTTCTGAATGGCCCATTCTCTGCTCCTGTAATTATCCTGGCCACAACCTATGGTAACGTACTGTGCCCACACTCTCCACCTGACAATTTCACCCCCTCTGTCCTATCGTCTGCTCCTCATTCTCTTCTTCCACCATGTTTATTTGCAATCCTCTGCCAATGCATCCACACACCTTCCCCACTCTTCTCTATTTCTGCTCCTTTTTTCTGAACCTCCCTGCTCCGCAACCTCATGACGCTGCACTTCTTGGGAGTCTAGTCCTGGCACTCTTCACCAGACAGCATCCATCTGTACACTACCATCCCTTACCCAACCCGTCCAGATAGCTGCTTGCATCCCACATGATGTTAGATTCCGGCCAGAGATGCGGAAGTTGGTGGTCATGTGTGTATAAGGTAAGAGAGTGTGTGTGTGTGTGTGTGTGTGTGTGTGTGTGTGTGTGTGTGTGTGTGTGGTTTACTGACGAAGGCTGTTGCTGAAAGCTATATGTGAGTGTCTTTCTTATTGTGCTTGTCTGCGAGTTGACATTTCTTCTTTATGGTAAGTAGCAATGTCTTCCTATATTGTTGATATTCCTACCTGGGTTTTCCATTGCTTGAAATGATTTCTTGAGGCATGTTGACTGACTGAACAGTGTGCACAGGTCACATTGTCCTGTTCACAATTGGAAACTTGGCTCTTCACTGAATTGCACACATTATGCAAATTACAGTTAGCTTCATTACACTGGGGCATGTACGTAGATTGCTTGTGGTCAGTGGTATTGAAAAAAACGGGAGTTCTGATTTAGAAAAGTAAAATTACAAAAAGTACTCGGTAGAATCTTATCACATCATAAAAGTTATACAAAACTTTTTGGACATTTTAATTTTCCTATTTTGTTTCTTAATGAGTAAAACTGGCATTATTCACTTGTATTCGTTAGGTGGTTTCTTCATAATTTTGGGTGCCTTGAAAAGCAAAGAAATTTTTCACCTTTTGTTTTTCTTGCTCCTTCTTATAGGGTAAAATGCGCTCTGGAACTAAAGTGATTGCCTTTGTTTAGAAACTTCACATTATTTTAGTGTATTTATTTGATTGTATTTTGACCCTATATGGTTCACCCTTCCTCACCATTTTGAAGGGGCTTGAGATTTTTTATTTTTAGCAAATCCTGACTAACCAAAGTCGCAGTTTTACTGAACGAACTGCCAAGAAAGTTAACACTATGCATTGTGAACATACACTTTTTGACTAATTGTACATATTTTAATAGAAGAAAAACAAGGAACAGAAAGAAATGGTTTACATGCAGTTTTTGCTCACATCTCTTTTGCCAATTAAGGCAATAGCTGTGATACTGCTATTTTTTTATTCATTACAAATGCAGATATGATAGTTTGTACACCAACTGCCATTTCTTTCTTCCTGACACTCCCATACTATGTTACCTCATGACCCATACATGGCATTAGATACACACCACTTTTTCAATCCTTTGGTTATGGTTTCACTTGAGATTCACCTGCAGGTAATAACGATCCATTCACCAAGCTTGGGTATTGAGGGCTTTTTTTACTTCCCCCTGGAGTGAAAGTATGGTGTCCTTTTGGGAGGAACTCACTATAAAGCTGTTTCAGGTGAGCTCTGATATGTCTGTTCACAGTAACATCCATCATTTGAAGGTCTAATATATGTTGTTAGGAATTATTGTTAGGTCTGCTTTGTTCTTAATTATCAGCTCTTTTAGTGTAGTGAAGTGTCTTGTGAAAGAATTCAGCACCAACATTCTCCTCCCCCCCCCCCCCCCCCCCCTAAGAAAATAGCTGAGCATTATGTTCCAAATGCTTTTCAACCAACAAGCCTGCACTTTTCTTGACATGTTAAGTCCTACAATCACACTCCTTTGGTGAATTTTTGCCGTGCAGCTTATGGGGCACCTTCCTGCTGTGAGCTAGGACACTCAGCAGAATTGTTAGTTTGGCCTTTCCATTGTAAGGACTTCTTCTAATATTACTTCTAATTCCCTGGAGTCTTAACATTTGACAACATATCAAAATAAATGGGATTAGCAAATAGCCATGCTTCCTTAGAATGATTGTTCTGCTGATAAGCAATGTTTCTCATAATGACAATCTTGCTATCAGGTAAGTAAGGAAATTGCTTGTACTTGACATGTCTTCAAATGGATGGACATTATGACCACATATTTGGAGTACATTTACTCACTTATGAAGCTTCTTCCAGCAGGCACAATTTGAAAACAGTAATCCCCATAAATGTAAGGAGGAAAAAGAAACCTTGCAAAAATCATTGGCCACGTACCCATTGATGTGAATATTCTGATAGACAATATAATTAACTTCAAATGCAACCTGACATAATGCCTGATTGAGCACTCCTACTGTGTTGAAAGATTCACTGGACCATACATTCAAAGATTCGTTTGATGCCACTCTTATGTACTATAGTATAGTCGGTGACAGATGATCCCTGCAAAGCACAAAGGCTGCAGATGGAAAAATTAGTCATCTTTAAAGCTGTGATAACAGTGAGGAGGTGTTCCCATAGAAACTTTGATTGTTGAGCTTGACAGGTGAAGCAGCTGCACCAAGCCCACTGTAACTGTCATGGATCATAACTCACAGACTGCTAGGGGCTGTCATTTGCAAGCCTTCTCATCTGTATGTATCTTCTGAAAGCAGCTTACTGTAGCTAAGCTGTAATTTTTCCCGAGGGCATGCACCTTTACTGTATGGTTAAATGATGATGGTGTCCTCATGGGTAAAATATTCCGGAGGTAAGGTAGTCCCCCATACGGATCTCTGGGCGGGGACTACTCAGGACGGCGTCGTTACCAGGCGAAAGAAAACTGGCATTCTAAGGATCGGAGTGTGGAATGTCAGAACTCTTAATCGAGCAGATAGGTCAGAAAACTTGAAAATGGAAATGGATAGGTTTAAGTTGGAGATAGTGGGAATTAGTGAAGTTCGGTGGCAGGAGGAATAAGACTTCTGGTCAGGTGAATACAAGGTTATAAATACAAAATCAAATAGGGCTAATGCAGGAGGTGGTTTACTAATGAATAAAATAAAAGGATCAGCTATTACGAACAGCATAGTGAATGCATAATAAAAGTTTATATGCCAACTAGCTCCACAGATGATGAAGAGATTGAAGAAATGTATGATGAGGTAAAAGAAATTATTCAGATAGTGAAGGGATATGAAAATTTAATAGGTATGGGGGACTTGAATTTGATAGTAGGAAAAGGAAGAGAAGGAAAAGTAAGTGAATATGGAATGGGGGTAAGAAGTGAAAGAGGAAGCCGCATGGTAGAATTTTGCACAGAGCATAACTTAATCATAGCTAACACTTGGTTTAAGAATCGTGAAAGAAGGTTGTATACGTGGAAGAGGCCTGGAGGCACTGGAAGGTTTCAGATAGATTATATAATGGTAAGACAGATTTCGGGATCAGGTTTTAAATTGTAAGACATTTCCAGGTTCAGATATGGACTCTGACCAAAATCTCTTTGTTATGAACTGTAGATTAAAACTGAAGAAACTGCAAAAAGGTAGGAATTTAAGGAGATTGTACCTGGATAAACTGAAAGAACAGAGATTGTAGTGTGTTTCAGGGAGAGCATTAGGGAATAAGTGACAGGAACGGGGAAAAGAAATACAGCAGAAGAAGAATGGGTAACTTTGAGAGATGAAATAGTGAAGGTAGCAGAGGATCAAGTAGATAAAGATGAGGGCTAGTAGAAATCCTTGGGTAGCAGAAGAGATATTGAATTTAATTGATGAAAGGAGAAAATATAAAAATGCAGTAAATGAAGCAGGCAAAAAGGAATAAAAAGTCTCAAAAATGAGATCAACAGGAAGTGCAAAATGGCTAAGCAGGGATGGCTAGAGAACAAATGTAAGGATGTAGAGCCATATATCACTGGGGGTAAGATAGATAGTGCCTACAGGAAAATTAGAGAGATCTGGAGAAAAGAGAACCACTTGTATGAATATCAAGAGCTCAGATGGAAAACCAGCTCAAAGCAAAGAAGGGAAAGCAGGAAGGCAGGAGTATATAGAGGGTCTATACTATGATGATGCACTTGAGGGCAATAGCAAGGAAATGGAAGAGGATGTAGATGAAGATGAAATGGTAGATAAGATATTGTGTGAAGGGTTTGACACAGCACTGAAAGACCTAAGCCGAAACAAGGCACCGGGAGTAGACAACATTTCATTAGAACTACTAATAGCCTAAAACTCTACCATCTGGTGAACAATATGTATGAGACAGACAAAATACCCTCAGACTTAAAGAAGAATATAATTATTCCAATCCCAGAGAAAGCAGGTGTTGACAGATATCAAAATTGCCGAACTATCAGTTTAATAAGCCACGGCTGCAAAATACTAACGCAAATTCTTTACACATGAATGGAAAAACTGGTAGAAGCCGACCTTGAAGATCAGCTCGGATTCTGTAGAATAGTTGGAACACGTGAGACAATGCTGACCCTATGACTTATCTTAGAAAATAGATTAAGGAAAGGCAAACCTACATTTCTGGCATTTGTAGACTTATAAAAGTCTGTTGACAATGTTGCCTGGAATATCTCTTTAAAATTCTGAAGGTGGCAGGGGTCAAATATGGGGAGTGAAAGGCTATTTTCAATTTGTTCAGAAACCAGATGGCAATTACAAGAGTCAAGGGGCATGAAAGGGAAGCAGTGATTGGGAAGGGAGTGAGACAGGGTTTTAGCCTATCCCTGATGTTATTCAATCTGTATATTGAAAAAGCAGTAAAGGAAACAAGAAAAATTTGGAGTAGGAATTAAAATCCATGGAGAAGAAATAAAAACTTTGCGGTTTGCCGATGACATCGTAATTCTGTCAGAAGCAGCAAAGGACCTGGTAGAGCAGTTGAATGGAATGGACAGTGTCTTGAAAGGAGGATATAAGATAAACATCAACAAAAACAAAACGATGATAATGGAATGTAGTCTAATTAAATCAGATGAAACTGAGGGGATTAGATTAGGAAATGAGACACTGAAAGAAGAAGAGTTTTACTATTTGGGGAGCAAAATAACTGAGAAGATATAAAATGTAGACTGACAGTGGCACGAAAAGCATATCTGAAGAAGAGAAACTTGTTAACATTGATTATAGATTTCAGTGTTAGGAAGTCTTTTGTAAAAGTATTTGTATGGAATGTAGCCATGTATGGATGTGGATCATGGATGATTAATAGTTTAGACAAGAGGAGAATAGAAACTTTTGAAATATGGTGCTACAGAAGAATGCTGAAGATCAGATGGGTAGATCACTTAACTAATGAGGTGGTACTGAATAGAATTGGTGAGAAGAGGAATTTGTGGCACAACTTGACCACAAGAAGGGATCAATTGTTAGGACATCTTCTGAGGTGTCAAGGGATCACCAATTTAGTATTGGAGGGCAGTGTGAAGGGTAAAAATCATAGAGGGAGTCCAAGAGATGAATACACTGAGCTGATTCAGAAGGATATAGGTTGCAGTTTGTACTGGGAGGTAAGGCTTGCATGGGATAGAGTAGCATGGAGAGCTGCATCAAGCCACTCCTTGGACTGAAGACAACAACAACCAGTCAAGTTTTGCGATAAATTTCATTTTTTATGCAATTGTATTTAGTGTTTCCTCATTCGTTAGCTAATCTGCACATCCATCTTCTGCAGTATATTGCAGCACCACTTTTCAAAATCTTCTCTTCTTGTTTGAACTATTTATATTCATTTTTCGATTCTGCACAGGACTACACTCCAAATACCTTTGGAAAAGACTTTTATTCTATGTCAGGAAATTGCTCTTCCGTTGGCTTGTATATGCAAGAACTATTTGGCCAGTAGTATAAGTATGTAATATATTTCCCTGTGTATGAAAGCAACTGTTACTAATATGGATGAATAGCAATCTTATTTCAATGTGATGCCTGATTTCCAGTGTACGATAAGCCAACTCTACTCATCTAGACAGTCAAGATGAACTTGATGGTTCCCCCTCCCCTCCCCTCCCTGCTGTAGTTTGACTTAGTAGATTCTTAATAAGTAATAGGCAACGATAGTAAGAGTTTAGAGGATACTTCTTGGAGATTCTACCTTATCTGTGACAGATTAAAGGCAAATGTGGTACAGAAAGACATTAGTCTTAATTTCACTGTAAAACAGTACATATAGTGACTTACTACTCAGACCTGACCATGTTCTGTGTGGTGCAAACTTCTAGTTTTTATGGTGCAAAATTCTAGTTTTTACTAGTTCCTGAATCATAATTTGAACTCCTGTTTACTTTCAGTGGGAGTCCAAAGTTGAACGTGGGCAAGAAGAATTTGATAATATTTCAAAGATGATTAAAAAAGAATTGGAAAGATTTGAGATCAATCGTGTGAAAGATTTCAAGGCAATCATCATTCAGTATCTGGAAAACCTGATGAACAATCAACTACAGGTATCTAATTAGTGCTAATCATTAAAAATTTTGCCGTTAAGCTTTACAGTGTGCTTGAATGATGGACCTGCTAAACTTAATAATCAGTCTTAGATATTTGAATATTATGATCTTGGCAGAGATCAGAATGAAAGTCTTCGGTCGAATGTAAATAATAGAAGAAAAAGTGACATCGTGCTGTAGAGTTCAGATGTTGAGTGCTTAATAGGCACCTATGTTTCCTATACCTACCTCTGAAGACGATCGTAAGAAAGCTTAACAATGTTTCCAGTCATACTCGTGTGCCTCTTTCTTACTCGTGTGCCTTCTTAACAACTCATCTGAGAAGAGCCTTCCCTCCTTCGTTTATTTTTAGTCCATGTAAGTAACAGATATCTGCTACTGCCACCAGTGTTGTATTTCCATGTCTACCATAGCCATTTTAGGCCAATTAATACCAACCTCCATACACTATTAACTGACCAAAAACATGCCTTAATGAAGCATTTTAGATGAGTATCATAAATGTAACTGATTTCTTGTTTGATTCTTGATAGGACCAAGGAGAAGGCAGTGCAAGCGCACAATCATTGTTTAATGAAGATTATGTAGTGAAAATGTGCAAATGTGCTATACTGAATTTGAAATTACAAAATCAGTGAGAATACGTAGTACTTCATTTAATATTTGGTCATAGATTATAGACACAACCACTCCCCCCTCCCTCCCAGTAGGCTCGCCACTCTTTGGTGGGTTCATGCTTGGCTACCATGGGGCCTCAGCCTTCGCAGTACCTTTTCCCTTCCATGTTGCATGTCTATCCTCCCGCTATTCTTTTTACCCTCCCTTGGGGAACATGTCGGGTTGTTCGTGGGAATGTGTTCTGCATTTTCAGTAGCCTGAGATCATAACAGTCTCTCCACTGCTTTTTGCTCATCTTTTCTTTCTTTGTTCCCCTTCTCCTGTCCTTCCTCTGCTTCGGTGTTAGAGGTTCCTCTTCTTCTTCCTCCTGGTGCACTCCTGAATGTCAGGCCACACATCTGATAAGTAACAGGTGACTGGGTAAGGCGTAATTCCCAGCCATGGCTTGATAGGTAGGGTTTGCACGTATCCTCTGGTACAAGTCAGACCCAAGGAGGGGTGATCGCCTGATCTGTTACAGTCTCAGATTGCCAATTGGTCCCTCTGTTAGGTGTTGGGATGTAACCTCAGGTGTGAACTACCATCTAAGGCGGGTGGGACCCCCATGTGGGTCAGAGGCTGGCGGGGGAGGGGGGGGGGGGGCTGGACGGAGCACACCATTGGACACGCTGGCAGTTGTGGAGATTTTCTCGCAGTGAGTCACTCATCTCCTTCAGTCTACATCTACTAAATAGAAACAAAATGAGGCTAACGATTCAAAAACCCTCCCAGCAGCACTAGGGTTCCTCGTGGTTTCACATACTGAAGACAGTCAGTACTTTGCAACGGTAAATCCATTCATTATCCAGAAATGTGTTGGAGTTGCCAGCCCTGTGAAATCCTGCTCTCATGTAAGCAATGGCATTTTGCTTTTGGAGACTACTGCTGATTCTCAAGTCCAGCAACTGCTTGCAGCTTTGCTCCTTCATGGCTATCCTGTTCGTGTCAAGGCACATCGTACGCTGAATTCTTTGTGTGGTGTTATTTACACTAGGCTGCTCAATGGTCTGATTAAGGCAGAAATCCAAACATACCTCTGTGATCAGGGCATCATTGCAGGCCACTGGGTGATAAAAAAGGTAGATGAATCCTCAGTGCTCACACGCATACTTTTTCTGATGTAGATATAGTAGTGCTTCCCTCAGACATCAAAGCAGACTGAGTTATCACAGTCTGACCGTATATCCCAAACCCAATGTGCTGCTAACCGTGTCATCATTACAACCACACTCACATGTCCTGTCAATGCTCAGCCAAATGTGTAACCCGTGGTAAGAATGCTAACGAAGGCAATTGTCTGCCTGCTATTACCCGCTGCATCAATTGCAATGGCGATCATGCAGCCTCATCCCAAGATTGTCCCATGTATCTTGATGAGCAGACCATCCAGGAGATCTAGGTGAAGGAAACGTTGACTTAACCTGTTGCTCCCAAGTTGCTAGCAAGTCAGAAACACTGTGTTTTACTTTTCAGCTCACAGTATGTTCTTGCTACATCTCGCTCTATGAAGGACATGGTCACACAGACCTGCGACCTCAAATTCAGCACTGCGGTTGAAAAATCACCGTGTCATGGTAGCATCCCTGTCTCCTCCTCCAGCTGCACAACAAGCCATAAGAAATTTGCCTCATGGGGCAGCCACCTGCTACACAACCGGCAGGCTGGAAAGGGCAGAAGGAATACTTTCATGAAGACTTCTTATGCCCTCAAGCCAACAAACATCTGTATCTTCTTCTGCCACCCATAAAGGCTCCAAGCAATCAGAGGCAAATGGTCTTCTTCACCAACTTGCAGATCCTCTTGAATGGTGTCACCACATAACATCCTTATCTGGCTGACCGCCGTGTTGCCGGTGTGTACTGCCAACCATTTTTCTACCCTGGACCCGACAAACAGACAAGAATGCTGATGTCTCTCCAGATCTCTTCGAGCAGGATCCTACGGCCTTCCATCTCGCATGGGGGAGTCATACTGCTCATCCGGTGTCACCAGGGCTGACTTCCTCCAGCTTATTGGGCAACTCCCTCACCCCTTTCTGCTGCTTAGTGACTTTAATGGACACCATCTTGTTTGTGGTTCTCCCAAACCTGTCGCAGAGGTGCCCTCTTGGCTGATCTTCTCAACCAACTTACCCTCATGTGTCTTATCATGGGAGCACCCAAGTTCCTTTCAGACTCAGTGCATACCTATTCCCATTTGGACGTCTCCTTCTGCACTGCCGGCTTGTCCATCGTCTAGAGTGGTCCATTCTCTGACACACACTCAAGCAACCATTTCTCATGTGCTAACATGTTGCTGACTTCTACCCCCACCTATGTGCACACCTAAATGGTAGCTTTCTAAGGCTGACTAGAGGCCTTACTCCTCCCTGGTGAACTTCAATGAACAACATTTCCCCAGTTGTGATGACCAAGTAGAATACCTTACCAACATTATCCTTATCGCTGCATAACTTTCCATTCCTCGCACTTCATCTTTACCATGCCATGTCCTTGGTGGAATGAGGTGTGCCACAGCACAATTTGCATGCTGAGATGTGCTCTCTGTGTTTTTACACTGGCAAACTGCATTCATTGTAAACAGTTGTGTGCGCAGTGTCATCACGTTCTTTGGGATAGCAAAAAGAAACGTAGCTGAATTTCATGTACTAGTTCTTCCAACAATTCCACTCCCTCTTCCATCGTGTAGGCTGAACTCTGACCTCTGGGACCAAGGTCCTTTCCCCAATTTCTGGCCTGACCATAGCAGAGGATGTCATAGTGAACCCTATTGCTATCTTCAACACCTTAGGCCGCTATTTTGCAGAGATTTCGAGCTCCACCCACTATCACCCTTTCTTCCTCCATTGAAAACGAGTGAGAGATGCTTGGGCAATATCCTTCTTATCTCAGAATTGAGTGCTAAAATGCCGCCTTTAATATGAGGAAGCTAGGTGATGCTCTCAATTCATCCTGATCCTCTGCCCCAGGGCCAGACGATGTTTACATTCAGATGTTGCAGACTGTTTCTCTTGCAGACAAGCACTTTCTCCTTCATACGTACAATCACATCTGGGCAGAGGGCACATTTCCCAGATGCTGCCATGAAGCCACTGTCATACAGATACCCAAGCCTCAGTAAGGACAAACACTTTTCTTCTAGCTACCAACCCATTTCTCTCATCAGCTGTGTTTACAATGTGATGGAATGTATGATTCATGCCAGGCTGGTATGATGGCTCAAGTCTCGCAATTTGGCTTTAGAGTGCATTGTTCTGCAGGTGACCACCTTGTCACTTTGTCAACCCATGTCAAGAATGGTTTCCTGTGAAGATACTGGAATGTTGCAATGTTCTTTGATTTGGAGAAAGCCTATGATACCTGCTGGACTATTGGTGTCCTCCAAATTATCTATATGTGGGGCTTCAGAGGCTGCATGCCTAGTTTCCTTCAGGTATTTTTAAGATTGAGTTTCCAAGGTATGTGTAGGTTCTGCCTTGTTGAACACCTATATCCAGGAAAATAGTGTGCCTCAGGGTTCCATCCTGAGCATTGTCCTCTTGGCTATCACCATTAACCATTATGGCCTGTCTCCCGCCAGGCATCTCTGGCTCCCTTTTCATTGATTATTTTTGCCATCTATTGCAGTTCTCCCCGGAATTCTCTCCTTGAGCGATGTCTTCAGCATTGTCTTCAGCATTGTCTTGATTGTCTTTACTCATGGAGCATCAACAGTAGCTTTCACTTTTCCACTGACGAAACTGTTTCTTTCGGCACAATTGGTTTCTTCCACGGTCTTTATATCTTGAGCCTGTTGCTCTTTTTGTTGAAACTACGAAATTTCTGGGGCACATGCTCAAAGGAAACTTTCTTGGTCGTGCCACGTGTCTTACCTGGTCAGTCGCTGTACATGGTTCCTCTGTGTCCTGTGTGTCCTCAGTGGTACTTCCTGGTGAGCAGATCGAACCACTCTCCTCTGTGTGTACCAGTCGCGTTTCCGTTCAAAACTAGACTATGGGTGTTTCATTTATGCAGCTGCACGTCCTTTCATCGTACACTGTCTCAATACACTCCACCATCATGGCATCCATTTGGCCTCTGGCACCTTGTACACTAGCCCAGATGAGTCTGTATGCAGAAGCTGCTGAACTACTGCTGTCATACCACCATGATTTTCTCCTCAGCAGATATGTATGCTGTTTGTCTGCCATACCCGGCCACCCATCCTTTCCTGCCTCCTTTGATGACTCCTATCTCCAGCATGGGGTGCATCCCTCTTCTCTACTACCTCATGGAGTTAGCTTTCACCTATTACTTCAGTAGCTTAACTCCACATTATTTGCCATTTTCCCAGTGGATGTAAACCCTTCACCACCTTGGCTTCGTGTGACAGCCCATGTTCACCTTGGACTTCATTCCCTTCCTAAGGTCACTTCTCCAGCCTCACTCTATTGCTGTAAGTTTCTTCACCTTCACATGGAACTTCGCAGTAGTACCTTTGTGTTCACTGATGGCTCTAGGACTGACTGTGGTGTCGAGTGTGCCTTCATCATTGTTACCAACAATGTTTTGATATCACCTTCCTGAAAACTACTCTGTATTTACAGCGGAGCTCTTCAACCTGTATCAGGCCATGCAGTACATCCGGCGACATAGGCTTTTTAATTGTCATCTACTCTGACTCTGTGCCCTTCAGAGCCTGTGTGTGCTGT
Source organism: Schistocerca serialis cubense (assembly GCF_023864345.2). Classification (NCBI taxonomy): domain Eukaryota; kingdom Metazoa; phylum Arthropoda; class Insecta; order Orthoptera; family Acrididae; genus Schistocerca; species Schistocerca serialis. Next base: position 265,662,002 of record NC_064643.1, read on the forward strand.
ACACTGTCCACCCCTTAGTGCAACAGGTCCAGGAAAGCTCTCTCTTGCTCAGTCTTGATGGAGCCACTGTGATGTTCATGTGGGTCCCTGGTCATGTTGGTCTGATGGAAAATGCAGCCACTGATGTGGCTGCCAAGACTGCAGTCCTCGTACCTTAGCCTGCTAATTCTTCTGTTTCCTTTGATGATCTTTGTGTTGCTGTCTGTTGGCAGGTGGTGACACTTTGGCATCTTCACTGGTCTTCCCTTTATGGGAACAAGCTCCTTGAAATTAAATGTTTCCCAGCAGCTTGGACGATCTCCTCTTGGCCCTCTCGCCATGAGATCATTTTAGCCAGTTGTGTATTGGTCATTGTCCTTTTAGCCATCGTCATTTAAGTGGTGATCCCTCGTCACTTTGTGCTCATTGCTGTCAACCTTTGACAGTTGGCCATATGTTCTCATTTATGTTTGCTGTCTATCAGCCGTTTTAGCGAATGGCCCCCAGGCTGTCAAGTGAGTTTTACTTTTTACCTGTCATAGCAATATGGCGAAAGACACTTAATCTTTAGTTCAGGATCTCCATTGTGTCTGACATATTTTATGGACCTTTCTCCAAGTTCCTGTTTTTTAGCTGTCTTTCCATCAATGGGCTTAACGTGTTGTAGTTTTCAGCTCCACTTTTTGTCTTCGTGTTCTATGGTACTGAAGTGCAGTAGTTTTTGCACATTAAAAACAAAACAAAAATGGACTTGGCAATGTAAATGAATGTGATTACAGAATCAGGTAATCTCAGAAATAATTTTCATGCATCACAAAGTAGTTTCACACTGTTAAAGATTTGTGACTGAGTTCTCATCTATTGAAGCTGATTGTTGCTTAGCAGAAATCGGTATTAGTGTAAAATATATTTTGATAGTCTGTGAATAAATATTAGTGAAAACATATCAGTCATGATGATGTGAATTGACACTGTTCCAGTTTATTGCTTCTGATCTCGCTGAGACTTTGGCACAGATTGAGCATTACAGGGGCTACATTTAGCCACAATGAATTGTGGTATGTATTTTGGAGAGTTTGGATAGATTCCTGGGAATCTTCTTAAACATGAGTTTACTTCAAAAAAGCACCAGAAATATTTCCTGGGGGGCCTTAATATTACTGCTGGCAGTGTTCAGATGTGTTCAGTGGAAAACTGTTAATATGCAGCCCAAGGAAGACAACGTTAGTTACAATTTTTCAAAGAAGGCTTTGATTTTACCTGTGATATTTTGCTGCTGTGACATGGCGTTTGGAGTGATTTAAAGGGTATTACCTTGGCCTCCGCAACGTGCTGGTGTAGCTGCTGTCAGATTGCAGTCATAACAGTAGCATATAACTCTTGTGGAGCTATCACTGACAGATTGAAATGATTACTGTTCAGGAACACTACACTTTCGACTAGGCATATCAGTGTCAGAGGTTCGCATACCACTTGTAGCTGGCATGTGTGTAGCATATTATGTCATCTTCAATGCAGACAGAAGCTTTCTTTGTGTGAGCTGAAATGTCATAGTATGACAAATTAATTTTCCAGAGATAAATAATTTGCCCTGTTCATTATTACCCATATGATACAGCACTCCTTGTCCAGACCAAATGACAACTGCGATCTTGTTTCCTCATTTTGGAAGGCTCTTCACCAACTGATCGCATAACAACATTAATCATCCTTGTAACACAAAAACGGGAAATACATGTGCAGCTTGTGCATATCTGTGCAATCTCAATACCTTTTGCTGGTAACCTTTTCTATACATCCCCAGACCTTAGATCTGTGTGGACAGTTCTTTCTGAATGTTGCAGTTTAATTACAAGTGGTGTTGGAAAAGCTAACCATGTGTAGCAATAATGTCTTGGTATAAATCCTTTCGAACAGTAGACAAATGTAAAGAAGTTAGGGACTGCATTTTTTTGACTTAGTTGTGAAAGGAAGTTTGGCTGTGAAAATCCAGTGATGTTTGATTAGAAAAATTTTAAAATTTATTAGCAGATGGATATTTAAAAAACTGCTAATGTCATGTCATTTTACATTTTCAGCTGATTAAATATTGGGAAGCATTTATGCCTGAAGCTAAGGCCATAGCATGAACAAATTGGATCAGTGTTCAACCAAAAAACATTCCATATTTCCATTCCTACTGTTTTTTTGGTATGCTATGTATGCTGCATAGCAGTCAAAATGTATCATCAAGTGAAGATGAAACCAAACTGTTTGTGTAAAGTCTGTGACAGTAAATTGACAAAGGAAATCAAACCAATATTTGTGTTGAATGTTTGCTGGATGGCAGTTTTGTACAGCATTGCTACAGGCATACTCCTGTAGTGGGCTGACTCCAGCACTAATTGTTAAAATTGCCTCTGTTCCTTGAGGCTGGCAAATATTTACTCATGGAACTGGAATAATAGCTGTTGTTAATTATATATACTTCAAAAGTTTATGTTAAAGAAAACTTATTTTTGTTTCAGAAATGTGAAACTGTCTGTAACCTCTTTGACAAAAGAAATGCAAAGTATATGTATAGGATGTCTTACATGGTTAGTTTCAACTGTTAATTTGTTTAATTGCGTTGCTCTGTATTTATATAGTTCCTATTGTTTAACTCTGTGTAATCTCATGCTTTTACTTGGATTGTATTTTTGTTGAATAGTGAACCCATGTGATGAAACTGAAAATATTTCTTAAGTCTCAAATGTATTTCTCTAGTCCTTAGGGGCACTGCTTCAGAGGTCTGTTCTCCATGTGCTGTGAATGTTGGAAAATATCTTAGTGTCATGTGTAAGAATAATATTTTTGTTCATAAATTATGTGTAACAGCATTACAAGAATGCTTTGAAGTACTTTGAAAATGAATCTTTTTTTTGAAATTGAATGTTAAGATTCAGAGAACTGCAAATAAATTTTTCAACGTTTTTTCAAATGTCTGAGTTATGAATGACCGAATATGAAAAACAACCTTAATATTGAAAGAGCATAATTATGTTGTTAAATGTGCTTACAAAATTCTCAGTGAAGTACGTAAAGGATAACAACAAAAGACAAACTGGCTATTAACACAATTCTAAATACACTGATCATTGTATTGCACCCAGAAGGCTCCAGTCAACCCACTGCAGACTGGATGGATATGTTGCACTCAGTAAGCTATGCTGATGATTACTTTTTCATGGTCAGCTGCACACACAGTGAGTGGGGGAAAGACCATGAAGTAATGCCTATCGGTTCATATAAAGAGGTCATAAGTGGCCACATTAGCCAGTACAGCAGGTGTAATGTCACTACGTAATGTTCTGAATGTGCACAATGCCAAGGCGACTATTAGACAGCAGATTCCCCATCTAGATGAGACCACTGCTCATTGTCAGTGGCAGTGAGTCCAAGAAGGCATGCCTGAATGACATGCAGGATGTAGACATCACACACTACAAGGAGGGAGGACCAATGGATTGTCCACAGAGCACTGACAGATGTAATGACAATGTTGGAACAGGTCAGTGGGCTGACCTGTCTTCTCTGCAACATCCGGTAAGTGCAGGTATCATTATCAGGTGGTTGAATGATGCAGGGGTAGGTGCATATGGACCAATATGAATCTCGGCGCTCTTGTCCTCACCCCCCTTCCCCACAGCTTTATGCCCGACGCCCCTGGTGTTGGGAATGATGGACATAGGAGGATCCTGCAAATTGGCAATGTGTCATCTTCAGTGATGAGTCCTGTTTCTGCATTGGAGGTGTTGACCACAAGTTGGAGAGCATGAAGAGCTGTTGTGTGGTCTTCCATACCACGTCCCATCAGTTTGGTATGGATAGTGGTATATTATGGTGCTCATTCATCACTAGTGTCCCTAATGGGCTCTGTGACTACCATGTGGTACATGAAGGAAGTCCTGCAACAAATGCCACTGCCATTCGTAAATGACCACACCTATACCCTATTTCAACAGGACAATGCTTGTCCTCGTACTGCTACCATTTCCTGAGCATGCCAGAAGCTGTGGATACTCTATGGCCAGCTACATCGCCTGATCTCTCCGTGATTGGGAATTAGAGGTGTACCATGGAGTGTGTCAGGATTTCTACTACTTCACACACCTATCTGTGGTAACTGTGCACTCAGGTGCAAGCAGCATGGGATGAAGTGTCACAGGACTTACATTCAAGACCTGTACAATTACTTGATGTGGCAACTGGACGCTTGTATTTACAACCATGGAGGTGTGATGACGTAGTAACATGTATGTTTTGTGGGTGTGTAGTGCAACAAATTTCGATTCTTCAAAGTTAAGTGTTCTCATTTTTCATGTGTGGTACCATCTACCTGCCTGCCAGCAATGATCGCAGTCTGCCTTGTCCGTCTACGTGCAGCTGTTTGTATGGCAAACAGTGTGTAGCCATTCTCAACTGGCGACAGTAGAATCATACTGATCCATGTGGCATTCTTGTCATTTCGAGAAGACTAGTGTTAGTTTTAAGGAAATGGGTCATTTTTTTATGGTTTAATGTTTGCTAAAATGTTGACTAATACGTTCCAATAAATAAAAATATAATAGAGGGAAACATTCCATGCGGAATATGTCTGCTTGTGTCTGTATATGTGTGGATGGATGTGTGTGTGTGTGTGTGTGTGTGTGTGTGTGTGTGTGTGTGTGTGTGCGAATGTATACCCGTCCTTTTTTCCCCCTAAGGTAAGTCTTTCCGCTCCCAGGATTGGAATGACTCCTTACCCGCTCCCTTAAAACCCACTTCCTTTCGTCTTTTCCTCTCCTTCCCTCTTTCCTGATGAGGCAACAGTTTGTTGCGAAAGCTTGAATTTTGTGTGTATGTATGTGTCTGTTTATGTTTCTATCTACCTGCCAGCGCTTTCATATGGTAAGTCCAATAAATAAAAAGTTTTATTGCAATCTTCTTATTGAAAGACACACAATATTTTGGTTTCTGCATTAAACAAATCACTTGGATCACTTTGATACAAACAAATAATGAAATTACTGTTATCACATCGAAATAATGATCAGAGGAGGTAATCTAAGTTGATCATCTTCACATCTGGAGGGTAACACATTTTCATCATCCTAGGCCTCATCATCTCATGAGCCCATGTGGAAGTGATTGGTAGAACAGATGATGAAATGGTGGAACAAATTTATGAATTTCTTTGTCTTGCATCTTTTTGTGTGGTATTGGCTTTGCTGTCCTAGTCTGTGCAGGTAAGTAATTTGAGAGGCTTAGCAGAAATGCCTGCAAGTCTGTTTCACTAGGTTTGAAGTCAATCTCTTTATACTTTTCTCTATAGCCATAATTGTAATGCATAAGGTTTGAGCCCTTGAAGACTTATTTTTCACATTTGAGATATCTTTGCACCCTCTCTGAAAACAGTTGGTAGCCTGTGTGGTAATCTGATAGGCTTTCAAAACCCAGAAACTTGGCAGTCATGTTACGCATTATTAAAAGGTTTATGCTTCGGGCAGCCACACAGGAAGTGCAGCCACTCCTGTGGTGTGAAGATGTCTATCTTTTTCCTTTTGCTCTTGACTTAAAAAAGAAAAATCCATGTAATTTGGTAAGTATGTATGGCTGCTCACAAGGTAGTGCATAACAATGTTTTTGAGGTGGGACTATTTGTTGACCAGAAACACTATGAAATGCAACATGATACAATTTGTATTCTGTCCAGAGCAGCACTCACTTAAAAGGCACAGGGTTTTGATAGTATTGGGCGTAGAATCTTCTGTGTAGTGCTGGAGTGAAGTCATCACTTCCTGAGAACCCCTTCAGGCCACATGTTCATAACTATTTTTTCTCCATCTTTTATTTTCTCCATCTTTTAGGTAGGAATGTATTCCAAAATTGAACATTTGAAATTGCCTTAGACAATCAGGGTGTATACGACCCGGGACAACTGGGAGATCCGGGAAAAACCCGGGAATTTTTTCATCTGGGAGAAAACCGGGAAAAACCCAGGAATTTTTTAGAATTCCAGGAATTTTTGATTGTTTTAGTTTTCAGTTAAATTTTTGTAACTTTGACTGGTAAGAACCAATACTCTAACAGACTACTACTGTATCTCGCTACTGCAGCAGTAAAAAACAAACAAGAGAAAAAAAGAAAACAACACTTAAGTTGCAAAGGAAATGCGCCATATACAACAAAAAAACGCAATGCTCATATAAGCGTCTGCCAACAGCACAGAAGGCTATGCAATGTTTCACAACAACAAATTGCCTCCAATGAGTGTGACATCACAACTTTTTACATTAGAGTCCTTTGAGTGGTTGCGAGCGAGCTTATGCGTATGTGCTGTTGTCACGTATGAGTAGTACCTTCTCCCACTTCTGGCTACAGAAGTGTGGCAGTTAGCTATATAAGCAATAGCAGGAAGCAGCCAGATGATATCAGGAAAAATTTTACTGGTGCGCCTAAGTTGCCAGATTCATGTATGCGCAACAGGCCTGGAACTAGGGGGCGGGAGCAAACCTGGATACTGCCCTGGGTGGCAGTTTCGGGGGGGAAGGACGCCAAATTCATATTATTGAGGAAAAAGACCTAGTTTCACAAAGCGCTTAGCGTCCAGTGCACATTGGTCTATCGATTACTCTCATGATTTTGAACGCATCCCTGCTGGTTTTTGAACATTTTAGAACAAATTCTAAGTGTGGTGTCACCGCCAGACACCACACTTGCTAGGTGGTAGCTTAAATCAGCCGCGGTCCAGTTAGTACATGTCGGACCCGCGTGTCGCCACTGTGTGATCGCAGACCTAGCGCCACCACAAGGCAGGTCTCGAGAGACGATATAGCACTCGCCCCAGTTGTACGAGGAGATTGCTAGCGACCATACGGACGAAGCCTTCCTCTCATTTGCCGAGAGCCAGTTAGAATAGCCTTCTGCTAAGTCCATGGCTACGACCTAGCAAGGCGCCATTAGCCTTACCTACTTTGAGAGTTATAGTATAAATGTCTCAAGAAGAATGCTGTAGTCATCAAATAATAAAGTTAAGTATAAAGCAGCTACGTACTTTTCTTGCTACCATTCAATAGTTATCCTGTTCCAGAATTGACGCCCGTCGGCGTGAGTGTGTACGCGTGCCTTTCTATTGGCTACCCGTCACTGTGGACTGGCTGCCTTGTCAGTCCACTTCACTAAGTTGATTTCTGAATGAATCATTTGTTGATTTTTGAATGCGTGCATAGTGTATGTGATGATGTCTCCGCAGCGGAATCCCCATCACATCTAGAAATAAACTTTCCTGCAGAAAAAAGGGGACGGGTCTATATGAGCTGAGCTGAATAAAGCCGAACGGGTGAATGCCAATCGCTGTTTATGTGGTTGACTGGGTTTGCAAATGGTCAGCATTGTCATAACTACAAGCGAATTCCATAGATCTAGACTACCAGAGTTGAAATAAACAACTAACAGGAATAACAGGCAGCAAAGATTGCGTATTGTCTCCTCCGTGTATCCGAGAAAATGAAATTTGGATGGAAAATTTTTGACCAGACCGCTACACCACTAAGGGCCAGTTATACAGTCCCCGGCAAACAGCCACAAAAGTTCTATTCTGGGAGTAGCGCGGAAACCACGTTGTACGAACACGTAATAACGCCTAACCGGAGAATAAATGCGGAATAACTAAAGTGGCGGGGTTATTGAAGTGAACCAAAGAATAAGTTTTGACACTGGCAGGAACAGTTACAAGATTAGTGATGATAAGATTGTCTGTTAGAACGAGGAAGGAGAAGAAACGGGGACACTCACAAATTACAGAAGAATATGAAGATTCCAAAATTATATAAAAATTTCGTACTGCAACTTTTCGATCTCGTGCTTCAGAAGCGAGAGAGTATGAATGTAATGTGAAACTATTTCCTAACATAAAACTTTTTCTTGTACTAGGCGTAATAGGCATTTGATATTCATACTTTGTGAATTTTATTCTGTCTTGTTATAAAAATGACCCTTTGTGCTAAAACAGTCTCGTTTATTTGGTGTGTGTAACAATTGCTGCAATATTAGACAGGCCTGTTTCGTTTTATCTAGCAGTGACAAAATACACGTAATCAGATCAAGAAACCACACCAGTCTTGGGTACAATTTGTATTAACAGCTTTTCTAATATTAGACGACGACATTTCATTTCTTCATGTAGCAAAACGTTGACTAAATTTGATGAGGTAATATTTCCTTTCCCAGAAATGAAATTACGCTATATAAAGCAGTGGCAATATTATAGAGAAAAAAAGGCAGAGCTTAAGGATTTAAGAAATGCGTACTGTCTTGCTTGTCTCTTGTCTTTAGTAGTTTTATGTATCCTTTATTTAATTTTATATCAAACAAAACAGCAATTTATTAGCTAATAGGCAGTAAAGACTGCAAATTTTCTGAAGAGTTCTTTTCTGCCAGTTACAAATAACCCCATCCAGTATTAATTGCGAGATTTTGTAAAATAGGGGCAGGATGTCAAACTGGCTGTATGGGAGCAGGAGAGGGACCACAGGACATTTTAATTTCCACTGGCGTGAATATAGTTTGATGCCACCCATTACGAAATATTACGTTTCTGAATTCCACGGAGCGAAATCAGAGACATGCGATGGAAGAATGTTGTGTGAAGAGGCGTGGCACTGCACTTTGTCACACTTAAGGCCAAATAACATGTTACGTTTCCTCGAACATATATGTTTTATGTATCAGACTCTTCAGAAGAAAGATGTGCGCTACAAAATGAAGATATTTTTGAAATGTCGGTTTTTTAATTTTTGGCGTCCTACCACAAACGCTCGAGGGAGGGGGAGCATCACTATCTAATATTGCCCCAATACAGAAATATCGTAGATCCGGATCTGATGCACAGAGCAGTCTGAGTTGTAGTGGGGAGGTGGTAGTCTCCACGTGACCCGGTTTACGTTAAGTGATCTTGCTGTTTCCTCCTTGTTTATTGCTCTCACGTCAAATGAAAACAAAACGGATTTCTGTGGCTGGGAGCTATCAAGTGAATAAAAATACATTCACATAATTACGGAAGGCCAAAATATGTAATCAGTTTCAGATTTTATTTCCACCTTTCTGATAGTCGTGTTAAACGCCTTGCAGAACATTGAAGTTATTTTTGTCGGTTTGTTAAAGAAATTTGACTTTCATTAATCTTTTCTGCTTAGGCAGTCAATTTATTTGAAACAAAGTGTTTAGTTCCACATTATTGGCTAGTTCCAACTGTGCGCTGCATTTCAAGTTCACGTTTACATCTTCTAGCACGTATGGCTTTATGCCTTGATAAAGAACCAAACATGACATAATACAGTACTGGTACTCAAAGAAAATTTACATATGAATACACATGAATGTGCACTTTAAGCCGAATGATGCGTATTGCTGGCCGGGGTGGCCGAGCGCTTCTAGGCACTACAGTCTGGAATCGCGTGACCGTTGCGGTCGCAGGTTCGAATCCTGCCTCGGGCATGGATGTGTGTGATGTCCGTAAGTTAGATAGGTTTAAGTAGTTCTAAGTTCTAGGGGACTGATGACCTTAGAAGTTAAGTCCCATAGTGCTCAGAGCCATTTGAACCATTTTGATGCATGTCAGTATAGTTCACAAAATTCCCATGCGCTTGGAGTATCCTCTAATGTTTTGTTTCTTTTATGACATAATGTAAGATCTTTTAATGTTTTACACATACGAACGTACGTGTTTCTTGCGTCATCGTAGCTGCGCAATCGCGGCGACGCCTGTTATCTGGCACTCTCTGGCAACTGCTGAAACGAATCTATTTCTAACAAGTCACAGGAAATTAGCCCGAATGGTTGTTTGGAAAGCGTTACTTTAAAAGTAAATTCCCTTTTACCCTAGATGAACTCTGTGCGCAAATGTCCAATGAATTTCTTCAATCACAGAGCGTTTGACTCTCATTCAAAAATCAAGTCTTTGAGGATGACCATTTAGATTATTTTCGAGCCCAGATGATCAGACATTTATGTCGACGTTAAAAATTTTACTGGCACATTTGTGAGATTCATCTTAAAGTGTAACAAGTGCAAAAAAGATCAACATTGTGTGTGAAAGCTTAGCTTCTCTTGCAGCTTATTAATCTGAGAGACCAATATTATACGTAAAAGCGTTTCTTTTCTTGTAGCAACAATATATAATAGAAACATTCCACGTTGGAAAAATATATCTAAAAACAAAGATGATGATGACTTACCAAACGAAAGCACTGGCAGGTTGATAGACACACAAACATACACACAAAATTCAAGCTTTCGCAACCAACGGTTGCTTCATTAGGAAAGAGGGAAGGAGAGGGAAAGACGAAAGGATGTGGGTTTTAAGGGAGAGGATAAGGAGTCATTCCAATACCGGGAGTGGAAAGACTTACCTTAGGGAGAAAAAAGGACGGGTATACACTCGCGCACACGCACACATCCATCCGCACATACACAGACACAGACAGACATATATATTAATTTAAACCATTACCTTTTCCTGTTTGTGTGTTCGCGCTACTTAATAGTGATGTTATTGGCTGACTACATCACATGTCCTATGCTCTGAATACCCACTGTCGTTGGCTGGCGAGATCACTTGACGACTGGCCTGAAGAGGCGCATCCCAATCTTGATTTCAATCCTTCGGAAAGTAACATGCGGTGTTTGGTGGAATTCGCATTTATACTTTCGTAATACGAAAATATACAGTGTACTTGTTGCTGCACTTCAGACATCTTTCCAAAATGTGTTTTTTCCCTTGAGTTTCATTTTCTAAAGTGCCGGGAAATTCTACACCGGAGGATAAAACCACAACCATTGAAAGGATTCATAAATTTTACAGTTGTGAGGAAAAGTATACTGTTACTTAACACGGAAAAAGTGTATTTTCATCTGGGAGAAAGTGTATTTTTAACCGGGAAAAGTCCGGGAATTTTTTTTTTCCTCGTCCACGTGTACACCCTGATAATAGACCCCCTCGTATTTAAGTACTGAATGGGGTGTGGGCGCTCAAAGTTAAAGGTTGTAGCTGTTAAAGATTTATCATCTTTAACTTAAGCATTAATTGTTCAAAATAGCTTGCACTTTAGTTGCCAGTTTGATATGATAATCTTTCTAGGTTCTTAAAACTAAGCACATTTCCAGGTCTTCCTCTGCTTTTAGTGCCACTCGAGACTTACCGCAAGTTTTGCATATATTTGTTTTAGGCACATTAAAGTACAAATTGAATGTTGTGAATACTTTTTGTTGATGTGCGTTTTTAGAATGGGCTTTTCCTGACTCACATTATCTTTGAGTAGTTCATACATATTATTGGACCACTCTGGAGTACTGAATGGTAGGAGAGTATTGACATGAAGACTTCATTTCCCCACAGTTGCGCCTGTATTTAGGAAGGCTCTCTGATCCCTGTCAATTTCTCCTTGGAGAACTTGTTTGAAGGTGGTTTCCATCCACTTTTGTCATTTTCAGGAATTCCAGAGACTACTTCTTCTTCTTCTTCTTCTTCTTCTTCTTTTAAATTCTTAGTGCATAATCAGTGTTATAGCTTACTTGGATCACACCCACACAGAAATCTTTACAAACTTTTGTCTCATATGAACTGTCCCGTCACACTTTTGTGGCTAGGTGCCTGATTAGAATGTTTCTTCTTACATTGTTTGGGCCCTGCAGTTTTTACATTATTACATAACCAAGTCATTTGTGCATCCCATGAAAATAACATTCAACGGGCACGAGTACATTTGCTGGCGCAGTGTTGGTGTATTCCTGACAGGCTGTTCTTTCGTGTTTTTATACATTCCTCTTCCATGAATCCGTATTTATTAGCTGTTTCCTTCCTCTAATATGTTAATCAATGTCCACATCTCCTAAATTACCTGTCACATAAAAGGAACAGTAGCCAATCTCTTAAAGTATGCAGATGTAATAAAATCTCTGATAAAAGCCAAACCACAGAGACCTCCAGTGCTTAAAGTTAGAATGCAAGCTAGTTAGTCAGTCAGATCTCGAGCAGAGTTCTTCTAGATAAGATATAATTCAGAATTCCATTATCTGATGATTCTTCATATACGCTTACCTCCATATGTTTCCTGAGAGATTCATGTGCCTCGTCGGGGTGTGGTAGGATGAATGAACACTGGAAACTTCCGTATTACTTCCAGTGTCACTCAGTGGACTTCATAATGCTAATGTATTTTGTGCTCTAGAGTGTCTGTCTGTTGTGTATTTTGTGGACAGGCTGTTCAAACACAGAAAATACACACAAAGAACGATGGTGTTACACTTGTGAGCAGCAAAGAGAATACAGTGCACTGGGAGATCTGTCAAAACCAAAGAATATAGACACTGCTGAAACTGGAAAAATAACGGACACAAATGGTTGAATTTCAAATAAACAATTTCTTTTGTTACCAGTTGAAAAATTACTCTATAGTCAGTTGTATGAAGTATGTATACGATCACTGTTATACATAAAAAAGCACCTGTTTTGACTTCAATCTACCAAGTTACATGAACTCCAAACTGTCACAAGCATAAGAATATTTTGCACTTGAATCACTTCAACTTTATTAGAGCCTTAACTTTGAGCCGTAATGATATAAGTAGGGTTTCTCACTTGGATCAGTGTGTCAGGTTGTATTTTTCAAAACAAGATCAGTTCTAAAGTGGGAGATTGAGACATTCTTACAGATGATGGTGACTTGTGCACTTGGATCAATGGGCATGAAAATTCATATTTTCTCCCATGCGAAAGTTTCTAACAAAGAAAAAAAAAAATGTCGTGTGAATAAGTATGGGTTTAATGTCCCCAGCTTGTCACTGAAATCATCTAGCTGCTACATTAACACTTTCACTGCGGCTGACGCTTATAAACGTCACAAGCCATGAGCCAGTGCGGCCAACGCTGATAAACATCCGCTCTCACTGTCTGATTACTCATTCTAGGTGCAGCGTCTAAACTAGCATTAAAGTGTGTAAACTTTTGTTTCGTGTGCTCAGTTATGGAACGTTTATTGTTTGTGATGGCGGCTAATGAACTGACACCTGGACCTTCCAATGTGAAAAGGAGCAGGGAAAAAAAGTGTTAAACTGACAGAGGAACAGTTACTTAGTGTACTAGATGACAGTGACTTTCTGTGTAATGAGGATGAGGCATACCACGGAGATTGTCATTTAGAGGCTGCAGAAGAACTGTAGAGTGATAATAGCGTGGAAGCACAGCTTTCGAATCTGTTTCGTGACAGTTCCGAATCTGATGATACTGATCGCGACGATTGTGTGGAAATCGATGACGAAAAAGAGCCTGACCTGTCACACGGAGATAATCCAGGTGAGTTTTGGCATAAAGAACCACATAATATGCAATATCACCCATTTATGAAGCAAGAAGTTTTGCAAATTCATCCTGCTGGCAATTCTCCTATGGATTTCTTCAGATTATTGATAACAGACAAATTCTTGCAACTTGTAGTTGACGAAGCGAATGATAATGCAGTCAACATATTGCTGAGCGAAAATACGAAAGAGGGATCTAGGGTCTATAAATGGAAACCTCTAAGTATAGGCGAATTACTAGTTTTCCTGGGAGTTCCGTTACATATGGGTAACGTTAAATATCTGCGATTACAAGACTACTGGAAGAAAGAACCGCTGTTTGAGAATAGAGGAATAGCGATGAATATAAGAAGAGACTGGTATTTGATCATATTACGCTCTCTGCATTTTGCAAAAAAATCCATTTCCAGGAAACCTGAAACCAGACGATCGTTTATATAAGATAAGACACATATTGGATTATTTTAACAGGAGCGTTACCGGGCCGCACTGGAGAGCTGCGTGCCTGCACCGATGCTGCAGCGAAAGTGTTAATTGTATTGCTGAGTTGTACTGATAACTTTCTTGCCACAAATTTTGTGCTACAAAATTATACCTGCACTTGGCAAACTGTTGTGCAAAGAAACAGAAAATACGAGATTGTAAAAACTGATTTCCTAAAACATGAAACTGCTGTTGTGAGGCAAAAAATTAAGAATTTTATAATGTTCTGCGATGTCCAAAATTATGTTGAAATGGGGATTTAAGGGGAACAGGTAAATCAATTAAGAAGTGAGAGGATTAAATTATTAAGGAAAGCAACTAGATAATTTACACTAGTAGTAATCAACCTGGTCTCTAACACTGACTTATGGGCATTTCAACTTTCATGGTAGACAGTAGTGGTATTAAAAACATTCTTCATTGGGTTTTCATAAAATTTTGACATAAAGAATATCGTAATTATTATTACATACTTTAACTTGCTGTAACTCTGCTTTATAAATTTTGTAAAGTTACTTCTCTCCATTATAAATCACCATTACTGTGGAATAGGTGGGTGGTTAGAAAATTCTACTACTAACCAAGATACAAAGGTAGGTAGTAGGTGGAAAAATGTTGACTACCTCTGATTTACACCAGTCAGTAAGGAAATATTGACGTGGAACAGTTCAAGGGGTAAAGCAAAAGAATGCATGCAAGGAGCAATCCCACATACAAACCAAATCACAATTATCCCATGCTCTGCCAAGAAATTAAGAAAATAATGACCTCACTCAAAAGCAAAAACTTTGTTGTGATTAATATCTCAATTACTAAAGTCCTGTTCTTCACATATATTTGATGTATCTTATGACAAGTGAAATACATCATGGCGTATGAACAATACAAGGAAAAGGATAGATTGGTGCTTTCCATACAAATAACATGTAGACTTGCAGACAGCCACAATGAAAAGATGGTTACTCATTTAGCTTTCTGCGAAAGCCGTCTTCAGGAAAGGAAAATATCTGTCTCTCTCTCTCTCTCTCTCTGATTAACAAGTAAGCACACTTCATGCACACATGAGCTCCGTCTCTGGCAGCTTGGACCAGAATGCAGCTGTCATGTGGAACGAAAGCAGCAGCAGGAGGAGGTAGGGAAAGGGAAGGGATAGCAGGGTATGGGTGGGGTGCAAGAAAACTGCAGGGACTAGGCATGACAAGACTCCCACCAGGTATAGCATCAGGAGGCTGTGTGCAGTGTGTCAGGGGTGAGGGAGAGGGAATGGGAATGGGGAATGGAGAAGGAGAGGAGCAGGGAACAGGAAAGGTGGGCAGGTGCATTGGCAGAGAGCAGCAGACAATGCAAGTGAGGAAACGGGAAACGTGCATAAGGAGGAGGTGACAGGACAGAGGGGGGCAGGAACTGTGGGGTGGAGGGTGTGGGGGACAGTAGGTTACCGTAGGTTGATGCTGGATAATTTCAGGAGCAGAGACTGTGTTGTATGTTGTAAGGCTAACTACCATCTGCACCGTTCAGAAAAGCTGATGGCCCAGGTTGTGAAGGAAGCATTGAATTCACACACATTACATTCAGCTGTATGTTGTATCACGGGATGATCTACTCTGCTGTTGGCCACAGCTTGGCAGTGGCCTTTTGACCCTGATGGACAGCTGGTTTATAGTTATACCAATATAAAAAGCTGTGCAATGATTGCAGCAGGGCTGATGTGACATAGCTGCTTTCGAAGGCTGCCCAGCCTCTGATGGGATAATATAAGTCTGTGACAGGGCTGGAGTAGGAAGTGCAGGGTGGATGGATTGGACAGATCTTGCACCTGGGTCTTCCACAGGGATATGATTGGTGTGGCAGGGGGGTTGCGATTGGGAGTGGCATAGGGATGGACTACGATGATGTGGAGATTGGTTAGGCAACGGAACACCACTTTAGGAGAGGTGGGAAGGATCTTTGGTAGGATGTCCCTCATCTCAGGGCAGGATGATAGATAATCAAAGCTCTGTCGAAGGATGTGGTTCAGTTGTTAATCGTTGGTGATATTGGGTGACGAAAGGAGCACTCCTTTTGTAGCTGGTACTTGGGGGTGGTGGGAGGATTGGGAGTTTGAGGGGAAATGCCACTGACTACTGTAAATGATGTAGCTGATAGCTGCACAATTGTGTTTCACAGTTCCTTACTTTTCTGTTCACAACCCCCCCCCCCCCCCCTTCCACTATTACACAATTATATGACCTGTTTGCTATTGGTAAATGGTGATAAGCCTCATTAACAGGTTGCAGCCAACATCAACATACTGCTACAATAGTTTGCTGTTGAACATCTATGAGCAGTATAAACCTAACCACACAGTTCTTACAGAATAATACAGTACATGTGACACTATTTTTCAACTAAATTAAACAGACATTGTCATTAATTGTTTTAACACATTGCCTATTTGTGTTACACTTATTCCACTGTTAAGTTGATGCATTGTTGTTAATCTAACCAATATGTGTTTCACGTCTGGAAATCAGCAGTGGACTGTATGTTTCAGGACCAAAAATCGGGCCTTTATATATCCTCACAATAATAGCCACTGAAACTCTACATTGTTTGATGTTTAAGGTACAGAAATAAAAAGTAAAACGTTACTCATTCAGTTAACCGAATACATCAAAAAATTCCTTCTTTTTAACACAGGTTAGGCTGAATTATTTGTTTAAATAATGAAATTAGCAGATATAGTTATACAAACAAACATACTTTTGACAAACCTGGTAATTATTTTGGAATTAATTAAGGACTGGCTTTGCAAATATGTTTTTGAATAGAGCCAAATAAATACTTCAAGAATCCTAGTAGTTTTTTTCTTCCAAATGTTTATAATTAGTACAGAATTTATATTTGTTTATAAGTAAAAAAAATTTCTCAAAACAATTACTGATTTCACCCGGTAATGGTCTGTAGCAAAAGATATTAACTAGGAATGGTTAAAATAAATTAGGGAATTAATACATACACAAAATTAGACCTGGTGCTATATTTCATAAGACTGAGGGCCAACCTTTTTCTTTTATAGAATGCAGATTATACTCGT
Source organism: Schistocerca serialis cubense (assembly GCF_023864345.2). Taxonomy (NCBI): domain Eukaryota; kingdom Metazoa; phylum Arthropoda; class Insecta; order Orthoptera; family Acrididae; genus Schistocerca; species Schistocerca serialis. The sequence continues at coordinate 265,678,896 of NC_064643.1, forward strand.
GCATGTTAATGGTAATTAGGTAAAAATGAATATAAGGAGGCAGATGGCAAAACAAGAGAGGAAGTAAAGAGATCCCAGCTTGCTTTGTCACAATTTGTGTGATATATCTGTGAATGCGACACATGCAGAAAAAGACCAATATTACAAGTGAATGCTTAGCTTTTCTCATAGCTTATTAATCTTTGAGACCAATATTACATGAGGAAGTCTAGCTTTTCTTGTACCTGCATCATGTATATAAATTTAAACTATTAACTTTCCCTGTGTGCGTGTTCGTGCTACTTAACGGTGATGTTGCTATTGGCTGACTACATCACATGCCCTATGCTCAGAATATATGCTGTCATCGGCTGGAGAGATCATGTGACATGAGCTATGGATTGGCTTACAAGAGGGCATCACAATTTTGATTTCAATGCTTCTGTAACTAAATTGCTGTTTTTGTTGGAATTCGAATTTACACTTTCATAATACAAAAATATGCAGCATACCTGTTGTTGCACATCAAAGATTTTTCAAAAACATGTTTTTTTTTTTCTTTTTATAAAGTGTTCGAACGTTCTACATCAGTGTATAAAACTTTAACCATTCAAAGGGTTGAAAGAGTGTCACTTAGCATGGAAAAAGTGTATTTTCATCTGGGGGAAAAAACAACTTTTAACCAGGAAAAACCCGGGAATTTTTTTTTTTCCTTGTTTGTGTATACACCCTGAGGCAATAAATGTCCAGGTTGTGGACTAAGTGAAGTGTATGGGACAGGTGTTAGTTTGTGGGGGAATGAGGATAGAGTGTCTTAGCCCTGAGTCCAGATCAGGAAGATATCATCAATTAACCTGAGTCGGACTAGGCGTATGGCATTTTGGGAGGAGATTCGGAAGGTCTCCTTAGATGGCCCATAACAGGTTGGCATAGGAGGATACCATGCAGTTGTCCATGGCTGTGCTGCAGATAGGTTTGTATGCCCTCCTTTCAAAGGAGAAATACTTATGTTTTAGGGTAAAGTTGGTAAGGTGCATGAGGAATGAGGTAGTGGATTTGGAGTCTGAAGGAGATTGGGGAAGAGGTAAGCCATGGGCCTGAGGGATGTTAGTCTGTAGGAAAGTGGCATCAACAGTGATTGAGATGGATCCAGGAGGTATAGAGGTGGGGTGGTGTAGAGTCAGTGAAGGAAGTGTTTCGTGTTTTTTACTTTGGAGGCTATATTGTAGGCAGTTGGTTGGGGGAGTTGCTCAATGAGGAAGAAATTCTTTCTGTGGGGGCACAATAACCAGGATTGTTGGGTTTTTGGTTTTGGGGAGTGTGTGGAAGCTGGACATGTGGGGAGTCACAGGGGTGAGGAGGGAAATGGATTCAGGGGTAAGGTTCTCGGAAGAGTTTAAGACTTAAAGCAGATATTGGAGGTTACATTGGACTTTTGGATGGGATTACTCTGACAGTGTTTATAGATGGAGGAGTCAGATAATTGGCAGAGGCCTTCAACCTTTGTCTGCAGGTAGAATGATTAGGTCAGGATTTGTTGTGTATGCTTGCGCTGCTTCTGCTGAAAGGTTGGTTTTCTGAGGAACGGACCTAAGGAGAAACTGGCTGGTGGTATGAATTGGGAGAGGCAAGGCCCAATGTTAGGATTAAGTAGGATTTGGTTGGAGGGATTGGTGACAAAGAAGTGTTTCCACTGCTGGTATCAGGAGGAGGAGAGTATGTCCTCAACAAGTCCAAAATGGTTAAATTTTGGTGGAAAGGTTAACAACAGTGTTCTGGAAATGCTTCAGCTCAGGATTTGGTGGAGTGTTGTTAGGGAGTTTTGTGGGATTGTGGCAAGTTGAAAAGGTCAGTCAGGTTGGGTTTGGGTCCTGTGAGAGGCTGACAAAGAGGAACACTCTGGGTAAGGGTTGGATAGTGGTGCACCAAGGCAGCAGTAGAATGTCAGCAGGTTGGATAATTTATGAAATTGGTGCCTGGAATGCTCCTCCACATGCTGGAGAGCAAGGGCTTCAGTTTCAGAGATGTGTTGTGTGTAGTAGAGATTGCACAGTAGCAGTATCTTGCAGAGGGAGCAGAGGTGGTTTCCTAATGCCCATGCAAGAGAGATGTCTTTTTGCAATACCTGGTTTGTGAGGGCCTGGAACTGGCAGAATCCGAAAAGATGAAGGTCATTGTGAATGGAGGGGTGGGATTCCAGAGAAAGGAATTTTTATGGTTAGGCCATTGGGGTGGATTCCATGGTTTAGACAGCATTTAAGAAACAGGATGTAGGACTTGGTTTCAGCCAAGGAAAGAGATACTTTTGGGTGAGCTGGTGCAGAAACATAGAGAAGAGATCTGTTGTGGCAGGGGTGGCATAGGGGAAAGAAGACTGATGTGGAAATGAGCAAATGAAAGTGTTATGTGGTCATGAGGGAAGCTGGATGACAGAAAATATGAGTAAAAATATGTAAAGATATGCACTGCAAAAACACATGACTATGTAGAAATACAAATATATAAAAATATGGGAGAAAACCAAAGGTTAAGATACATATGGGAGTGTGTGTTTGTTGGGATAAGGGAAGAGAGGAGAGGGAGATTGGTAGATCAAGGTCCACAATTTCATATGGCACAGGTAGATGTGAAAAATAAAATGTGAAAATATGTGAGGATGGGATATGAAATGGGATTAATGGGAATAATTATAATTATCATTGAGATGAATTTGTGGTGTCAGATGTTGCACCAAACCAACAGTTAGCACGGTTACATAGCCATGCGTTGTGTATGGAGGAGATTGTTGAAACCAAATGGCTAGGAATTTGGAGCATATGCAGTTTGGAAGGCGATGAAAAATCTCAGGAAGGAATAGAAAGAACGGACACTGAGAAGAGTAATGCCTTAGAGAATAGTAATGAAGGAAAACATCACAGGGTTGTGGGATGGAAGAAAAGTTGTTAGGCGAAAGCATATAATGGAAACTCTAGGTAGGAATGTCAACAATATAAGGAAAACGATAAATTGCCATTCACTTTAGCCTCCTTCAGAAAAGGAGAAAGAAAACACACACACAAAAAGAAGCAAACACACGTTACTACCCTCTCTGGCAGCTAGGACTGAAATGCATTCCACATCCTGTTCTTCCTTAAATGCTGCCTAAACCATGTAATCCCCCCCCCCCAACTGCCTAACCATAAAAATTCCTTTATTCCTTTCTCTGGATCCCAACCCTCCTTTCCCAATGACCCAACTTTTGAAATTGCACTAGTGACTGAGCCTCACAAACCTGGTATTGTATAATCACATTTCCGAGACACAGGCATCCCAGAATCACCTCTGCTCCCTCCACAAGATACTGCTACTGTGCAATCCCTACTACAGCCATTACATCTCTGAAATTTAATTCCTTGCTTTCCAGGATGTGGAGGAGCATTCCAGACACCAACTGCATAAGTTATCCAACCTGTTGTCTCATGGTATCACTAATCAATCCCTAACCTATCTACGGTGTTCCTCCTTGTCAACCTCTCATAGCATCAAGACCCTGCTTATCTGACCTTTTCAACTTGCCACATCCCTAAAAACTCCCAAACAACACACCACTAAATCCAGCGCTGAAGCATTTTTGGAACACTGTTGTTAACCTTTCCACCAAAATCCCCAGCCACGAAGAAGTTACACTACTATCCAAAGACCTCACCTTTAGCCCTACACCGAAATTTAACCATGTATGACTTGTCAAAGGCCAGTCTCCTTCTACTGATCCCTGGAGTGGAAACACTTCTTTGCCACAAATCCCCCAAATCAAAGCCAACCTATGCCCAACAGTGAACCCTGCCTGTCCCAGTGCATACCACCAATCCAACTGTGATCCTCCATACCTCCCTCCTAACCACTCGATGGTCACCTCCCAGGAATTCCTTACTTCCAACTTGGCATCACCTTCCTTTCCACAGTCCCTTCCTAAGGACACCAACCTTTCAGCAGAAGAAAGGACATCCATACACAACTTCAAAACAATTCCTGACCTAACCACCCTACCTCCAGGTGAAGGTTCCACCAGTGTTGTTATGAATCGCAGTGACCATGTGGCGGAAGTCCTCTGGCAAATAGCCGACTCCTCCATCTATGAACTGTGCCAGAGTGAACCAATGCCAGAAGTTCAACATAACCTCCAATGCCCATTTAAAATCTCAGGCCATTGCCAGAACCCTTCCTCTGAATCCATTTGTCTACTCACCCAAAGACAACCTGCACACCCACCGTAGACATGCTCCCAAACATCCACACACACAGTATTCTTGGATGCCCCACTTTAGCTGGTTATTGTGCCTTAACTGAAAGAATTTCAGCCCTCGTTGACCAACACCGACAACCAAATGCCCGTAATCCTCCTTCACTGACTGTCCACCATCCCCACCCCTTTTACCTCCTGGACCCCTATTTGTCAATGTGATGTGACCTCCCTGTACACCAACATACCTCATGCCCATGGTCTTGCCACTATTGAACACTACCTTTCCCAGTGTCCTTCAGACTCTGAATCCACTACCTCATTCCTTATATACCTTACTAACTTTAACCTAACTCACAACTACTTTGTCTTTGAAGGGAAGGTGTATGAACAAATCCATGACACAGCCATGGGCACCTGCATGACACCCTCCTATGCAAACCTGTTTATGGGACATCTAGAGGAGACATCCTTCCTAAATGCCAAACCCCTAGTCTGCTTGGGGTTCATTGAGATATCTGCATGATTTGGACTCAAGGCCAAGACACCATATCCTCATTCCTCCACAACCTTAACACCTTTTCTTCCATCCATTTCAAATAGTCCTCATCAGTCCAGCTTGCCACTCCTTGGAATTTGCCACATTCTCTCTGACGGCTCCCTCCACACCTCTGTCCACATTAAAACCACCAACAGAAGTTGCATTTCAATAGGTGTCATCCCTTCTACATCAAAGAATCCCTCCCATACAGCCTGGCCACTGAGAGACAGCATATCTGCAGTGACAAGAACTCCTTGCCCAATATGATGATCTCATCAAGACCTTCAGAGGCACTATCCCTCAGACTTAGCATGCAAACAGATCTCCCATGCACATTTGCCCACATGTCCCAAATCCTCCCACCACTGCCAAGAAACAGCTACAAAGGAGTGCCCCCTACATCACCCAATACCAGCCTGGGCTGGAACAACTGAACCACTGAACCACATCCTTCATCAGGGCCTAATGTGGTGTTCTGCGAACCACCCAATCTCCACAACATCCTAGTCCGTCCCTATACCATTCCCAATTGCAACCCCCTGCCACATGGATCATATCCCAGTGGAAGACCCAGGTGCAAGACCAGCCCAATCCACCCACCCTGCACTTCCTATTCCAGGGCTGTCACAGGATTATCCTACCTCATCAGGGGCTGGGCTACCTCTGAAAGCTGCCATGTCATATACCTGCTCTGTTGCTGTCATTGCACAGCTTTATAGGTTGGTATAACTACCAACCAGCTGTCCACCAAGATGAAAGGTCAGCACCAAACTGCGGCCATGAACAGTGGCACAACATGCAAGTGAAGGTAACATGCTTGAACTCAGTGGCTGCTTCACAACCTGGGCCATCCTGGATCCCCCCTCCGTCTCCCCTTCACCACCAGCTTTTCTGAACTGTGCAGATGGGAGTTAGCCTTACAACACGTTCTTCACTCCTGAAATTACCCTGGCCTCAATGTTTGGTAAACTACTGTCCCACACCCTCCACCCACAGTTTCTGCCCCCTCTGTCCTGTCACCTCCTCCCACAGTTTCTGCCCCCTCTGTCCTGTCACCTACTCCCTATACAGGCCTTCTCATCCTCATTGTGTGCTGCCCTCAGTCAATGCAACCGTCGTCTTTCCCCTTCTCTGCTCCTCTCCTCCTCCACGCCTCATTCCATCCCTCCATAATTCTCTACCCCACACCTCCTGATGTTGTGCCTGGTGGCATTCTTGCCATGCCTCCATCTAGAAGGCTGTGGCCAAAAGCTAAATGAGTAACAGTCATTCTGTTGTGTCTGTCTGCTACTCAATGTGTCATCTTGTAAGGGTGAGGAGCAATCCATTCTTTTCCTTACACTGTTGATATTCCAACTTGGAGTTTTCATTCATTGATTTTATTACAGTGTATTGTTTGACAGGCTGAAATATGCCTCTATCAGTTCCCTTTTAAAGAAAGGTAGTAAGGTATTACTTACCAGTCTCACTGCTCACCTCCTTGAAACTACTAGAAAAGAATGTACACAGAATAACAAGATGCCTATCCTGACACACCTGGATATCTGAGTATATTAAGGCCAAATTTCCAGGATTTGGGGAGGTGAGCCTGCTCCAGATGAATTTTGCCTTTTGGATTAATGATGAGAGCTGTTGAGCTGACCAGCCAGGATGTGGTTTATAGGTTGTTTCCTGCAGCAAACTAGGTAAATACTGGGCTACGGTCTACTTTCTGTCTTAGACAGACTATGCAAACATTTAGAAAACTATCTCACATTTGAATGTGAGATTTACTCTAGGTGCACAGATTCTACCCTGGGGAAGGGGAAGGGAGGGGGGTTGCTAACATTAGAAAAGGCATCCTGCCACTACCTATCACTAATATTGCCAAATAATGTATGTCAACTCCATAGGGAAGTAGGAAAATAAGAAAATGAATATGGCCTGCCTCAATGCGGATTTCAAATGTGGTCTCTTCACAGAGTATACCACTTTTGATTCTCAGAAAAGATCATACAAAATATTGCCAGTATAACAACAAAAACAATCAATAATTGACAATATAATGTAAATTGATTGATAAAAAATATACTCACCAAGCAGTGGCAGGGGAACACACACACAAAAGGGTTTAAATTTTACAAGCTTTCAGAGCCAGTGGCTCTTTCTGGCAGAAGAGCTGAAGGAAAAGGAGGAGGGGTGAAGGAGAAGTACTGGAGAGGTTTAGGAAAAGGGATACAGTTCAGAAAAGTCACCCAGAACGCTGGGTGAGGGGGGACTTAGTGGACGGGATGAGAAGGAAAGACAGATTGCTGGGGACTACACTGTATGAGATTTGAAAATCTGAGATCTTAAAGGTGGAAGACAGATAATATGGAAGACAGAGCTTACTACTAAAACATTATGCTTGAGTTAATAAGAGTGAAAAGCTATGTACATTGTATGTGACAGAAGTGGGATAGGGAACAGTGAAAAATAGACAGGTCGGAAAATAAAAGGTGTAGAAAACTAAAATGGAGTGAAGAAAGGAGTAGTTACTGTGAAGAAATGTTGAGTTGGAAGGAATTAATGTAAATGAAGGCCAAGTGGGTGGTGAGAACCAAGGACATATTGTAATGCTAGTTCCCATCTGCGGAGTTCTGAGAAACTGGAATCTGGGGGAAGAATCCTGTGGCACTTGTGGTGAAACAGGCACCGAGGTCATGACTATGCCCATTCATCCTGACTGATAACTGGATGGTAGTTATGCCAATGTAAAAGGCCAAACATTGTTTAAATAACAGCGGGTATATGACGTTTAGTTTCACAGGTGGCTCTCCCTTTGATACCATATGTTTTGCCTGTTACAGGGCTGGAATAGGTGGTGGTAGGAGGGTGTTGGTGTTTGGGGCAGGTCTTGCAGCGGGGGTGGTTACAGGGGTAGGAGCCATAGGGTAGGGAGATGGCTGCAGAAGGAGCATAGGCTCTGATGAGGATATTGCAGAGATTGGGAGGGTGACAAAAAGCTATTTTAGGTGTGGGCAAAATCTCCGACAGAATGGATCTCATTTCAGGACATGATTTTAGGAAGCCGTGGCCTTGTTGAAGTAGCCGATTAATACAGACAAGACAGGATAATCATGGGTGACAAATGGTAGGCTCTGAAATTGTTTTTTGGAGAAATCTGCAGTATCAGGTTTGGATGTGATAGCCTGGGAAATCTGCTTGTGAACTAGGCTGGTGGGATAATTACATCCAGTGAAGGCTGAAGTGAGTGTGGCCGAAATATTGCCATTGTTGTTTTGAGACTTGTCAAATAGTTGTGCAGTTCACAGTATTCTCTTAGAGAGCCTTAATAAGGCTGAGTTTTAAGCTGCCAGTAGTGTAGCTTGCAATGGACATTTCTCATGCAGTCTTGGGAAAAACTACCACACTTCCCTGAGGCACACCTGACAGTACCCTTGTCTCTGATGAATACTCACCATTGAGGGCAACATACTGGGTTCTATTACTTAAAAGGTCTTTAAGCCACTCAGATATCTGGAAATATAATCTGTATGCTTGGATTTCTTTGACAGTCTGTGAGTGGGACACCATGTCAAACACTTTCCAGAAATATAGGAACACTGAAATGTGCCTTCTTGTCAGAGAAAATTACACAAAGAAAAAATCTTCCAGTTAAGCGACATTAAAATATGCGAATCATTCAGAAGATTTGCATATGAATTTTGCCACATCAAGAATGCACATTCCAACAGTAATGTGATTATTTCTCATCCTTACAGTTTCTCTGAGTAGCTTCAGTAAGAAAATTTAATTATTTGAATATAAAATTAAGGTTCTCTTTTTATTCTGCCATCACCAAATGTTTGGGCCAGTGTGTTACAGATGGCTCCCATCATTGTTAATTGAATTTTGATCATAAAACTTCAATAAAATTCGTACACCATAAAAGTGTAAAAAAATTAATATGATCAGACTTAATTTCTTCCAATGATAGTTTCTACCTCTAATGCGAGAGTGATTAATGAAGGAGTCAACATGAAGCTTAAATCATTTTGTCATTGAACAATGTGGTTGCTATCCTGTTGATGTAGGCCTCCTGTGAATATATCAGTTTATATTTCTAAAAACAAAGATGATGTGACTTACCAAACGAAAGTGCTGGCAGGTCGATAGACACACAAACAAACACAAACATACAAACAAAATTCAAGCTTTCGCAACAAACGGTTGCTTCATCAGGAAAGAGGGAAGGAGAGGGAAAGACGAAAGGATGTGGGTTTTAAGGGAGAGGGTAAGGAGTCATTCCAATCCCGGGAGCGGAAAGACTTACCTTTAAGGCCTTTACAAATGTCTGCTTGTGTCTGTGTATGTGTGGATGGATATGTGTGTGTGTGTGTGCGAGTGTATACCTGTCCTTTTTTCCCCCTAAGGTAAGTCTTTCCGCTCCTGGGATTGGAATGACTCCTTACCCTCTCCCTTAAAACCCACATCCTTTCGTCTTTCCCTCTCCTTCCCTCTTTCCTGATGAAGCAACCATTTGTCGCGAAAGCTTGAATTTTGTGTGTATGTTTGTGTTTGTTTGTGTGTCTATCGACCTGCCAGCACTTTTGTTTGGTAAGTCACATCATCTTTGTTTTTAGATGTATTTTTCCCACGTGGAATGTTTCCCTCTATTATATTCATATCATCAGTTTATATTTCCGATTGATTAATGGCTTGGAAAATGGGTATTTAAAATATTACTTCTAAAAAATTACCTTGTTACATAAATTAATTTAGTAATTACTCAGTGAACTGTTTACATTACAAAACTTACATTGTGCTTCCACCCAATGTAAAAACACATCTTGGAGCAAAAGAGTGTCCGTGAGACAAGTGAAGTATTCTAACATTTTCTTGTTTACAAACATAAATGAAAAGACATGTAAGTAGCACCTTAGAATGCAGTGAGAGATCTCTAATGGTTTGTGCAGCACTTTGTATCTGAGAAGTACAAAATCAGTTATATTTTTTTGAATTTGAAAAGGTGCAGTTGTTTTGGCCCTTGTATGCTAGGAATTATGTACAGAAAAGGCTACACTCGTCAAACATTCAGTTACAACAATGGTTTGTTTGTTTGCTGCAATTATGCCATGTACAATTTGTTTGGCAGCTACATTTTGAATACTTTTGCACTTGATGGGACTTTGAATCCACTGACTTGGCACAGATTCAGGTGTGCGTATTTTGCCTCCCCATTTGAGCATGGGGCATGGAAAACAGTGCCTAAAACTGGGTCAAGGCCTTCAAATCCCATCTTAATATTTTTATTGTGAGACTTAATCCATCTCTATAAATGAGAATCAGGCAACAAACATACACTAACAGGTTGGTTGGTTGGTTTGTGGGAAGAGACCAAACAGCGAGGTCATCGGTCTCATCGGGTTAGGGAAGGACGGAGAAGGAAGTCGGCCGTGCCCTTTCAAAGGAACCATCCCGGCATTTGCCTGGAGTGATTTAGGGAAATCACGGAAAACCTAAATCAGGATGGCCGGACGCGGGATTGAACCGTCGTCCTCCCGAATGCGAGTCCAGTGTGCTAGCCACTGCGCCACCTCGCTCGGTACACTAACAGAAACAAACGTTGTAACACCAAGGAGGAGTTGTGTGACATAAACAAAATGTGTGTGTGTGAATTCCGAAGGGACCAAACTGCTAAGGTCGTCGGTCCCTTGACATAAACAAAAGTTGGCAGGTGTGTTTCTACATCTGCAAAATGATGTCTATTCAAATTTCAAACCATTCGCATAAGAGTCACACTAATAGGGGCACAATGAGGAAAGAAATCAGGTTTGCTTTAAATACACACTGTAAAAGTCATGAGCACTGATACCTTTGAGACTGGACATGGTGAATTGATGTTAGTGAAGAGTACCTTCAAGGTGACAAACATGCCATTATCAACACCTACACTGAATCTGAATGTAACAGGGCTACAAGAAGCTGGGTGTTCCTTCTGTCGGTGATACTGGAGAAAGATTTGGCAGGAATGTAGCCACTGTACATGATTGCTGGCAGCAATGGTCACATGAATGTTCAGTCGCAGGAAGACTGGGTCCGAGCGGCCATGTGGCACCACCAAGAGGAAAGACCATCATGTTCGGAGTATGGCTCTGGCACGTTGTACTGCATCTGCAGCAGTGATTTAAACAGCAGGGACTCAATGAACTATTACAAATTGGTTACTTCAAGGACAGCTCTGAGCTAGATGCCCAGTAGTATGTATTCCACTGACCCCAAAACACTGCCATTTGCGGCTTCAGTGGTGTCAAGGGACAGCTTATTGGTGGGCAGTGTGGAACTGTTTTCTGATGAAAGCTGGTTCTGTCTCGGTGCCAGTAATGACTGTGCATTGATTAAGAGGCCAGTTGAGGGCCTTCAATCTACCTAGCTCTGTGCTATACACATTGGACCTACACTTGGATTTATGGTCTGGGGTTTGATTTTACATGACAGTAGGAACCCTCTCGTGGGTATTGCATGCACTCTGAATGCAAATTTGTATATCAGTTTTGTGATTTGACTTGTTGTGCTGCCATTCATGTACAGCATAGCAGTGGGTGTTTTCTAACACAATAATTCTTGCCCACATACCGCTGTTGTAACCCAACATTCTCTACAAAGTGCTGATATGTTGCCTTGGCCTACTTGATCACAAGATTTGTCTCCAATCAAGCGCATAGAGGATATCATTGGACAACAACTCCAGCACCAGCCACAAACAGCATTAGCCATCCCCGTATTGACCAACCACGTACAGTACGCATGGAACTACATCCCACAACCACAAACTGACATCCAGCATCTGCACAACGCAATGCATACACATTTGCATGCTGACATTCAACATTTTGGTGGTTATATCAGTTATTTATGCACCAGCACTTCAAATTTGCAATGGCTTATCTCATGCTTGTTGTATACATGAAAGAATTCTGGAGATATTGGCAGGTTTCAGATAGATTATATGATGGTAAGACACAGATTTAGGAACCAGGTCTTAAATTGTAAGACATTTCCAGGGGCAGATGTGGACTCTGACCACAATCTATTGGTTATGAACTGTAGATTGAAACTGAAGAAACTGCAAAAAGGTGGGAATTTAAGGAGATGGGACCTGGATAAACAGATTAACACAGATGTTGTACAGAGTTTCAGGGAGAGTATAATGGAAAAATTGACTGGAATGGGGGAAAGAAATACAGTAGAAGAAGAATGGGTAGCTTTGAGGGATGACGTAGTGAAGGCAGCAGAGGATCAAGTAGGTAAAAAGATGAGGGCTGGTAGAAATCCTTGGGTAACAGAAGAAATATTGAATTTAATTGATGAAAGGAGAAAATATAAAAATGCAGTAAATGAAGCAGGCAAAAAGGAGTACAAACGTCTCAAAAATGAGATCGACAGGAAGTGCAAAATGGCTAAGCAGGGATGGTTAGAGGACAAATGTAAGGATGTAGAGGTTTACCTCACTAGGGGTAAGATAGATACTGCCTACAGGAAAATTAAAGAGACCTTTGGAGAAAAGAGAACCACTTGTATGAATATCAAGAGCTCAGATGGAAACCCAGTTCTAAGCAAAGAAGGGAAAGCAGAAAGGTGGAAGGAGTATTATACAAGGCTGATGTACTTGAGGACAGTATTATGGAAATGGAAGAGGATGTAGATGAAGATGAAATGGGAGATATGATACTGCGTGAAGAGTTTGGCAGAGCACTGAATGCCCTGAGTCGAAACAAGGCCCTGGGAGTAGACAACATTCCATTAGAACTACTGACAGCCTTTGGAGAGCCAGTCCTGACAAAACTCTACCATCTGGTGAACAAGATGTATGAGACCGGCGAAATACCATCAGATTTCAAGAAGAATGTAATAATTCCAATCCCAAAGAAAGCAGGTGGTTACAGATGTGAAAATTACCGAACTATCAGTTTAATAAGTCACAGCTGCAAAATACTAACGCGAATTCTTTACAGATGAATAGAAAAACTGGTAGAAGCTGACCTCAGAAAAGATCAGTTTGGATTCTGTAGAAATATTGGAACACGTGAGGGAATACTGACCTTATGACTCTCCTTAGAAGAAAGATTAAGGAAAGACAAACCTACATTCCTAGCATTTGTAGACTTAGAGAAAGCTTTTGACAATGTTGACTGGAATACTGTCTTTCAAATTCTGAAGGTGGCAGGGGTAAAATACAGGGAGCGAGAGGCTATTTACAATTTGTACAAAAACCAGATGGCAGTTATAAGAGTTGAGGGACATGAAAGGGAAGCAGTGGTTGGGAAGGGAGTGAGACAGGCTTGTAGCCTATCCCTGAGTTATTCAATCTGTATATTGAGCAAGCAGTGAAGGAATCAAAAGAAAAATTTGGAGTGGGTATTAAAATCCATGGAGAAGAAATAAAAACTTTGAGGTTCGCCGAAAACACTGTAATTCTGTCAGAAACAGCAAAGGATTTGGAAGAGCAGTTGAACGGAATCGACAGTGTCTTGAAAGGAGGATATAAGATGAACATCAACAAAAGCAAAACGAGGATAATGGAATGTAGTTGAATTAAGTCTGGTGATGCTGAGGAAATTAGATTAGGAAATGAGACACTGAAAGTAGTAAAGGAGTTTTGCTGTTTGGGGAGCAAAATAACTGATGATGGTCAAAGTATAGAGGATATAAACTGTAGACTGGCAATGGCAAGGAAAGCGTTTGTGAAGAAGAGGAATTTGTTAACATCGAGTATAGATTTAAGTGTCAAGAAGTCGTTTCTGAAAGTATTTGTATGGAGTGTAGCCATGTATGGAAGTGAAATGTGGACGATAAATAGTTTGGACAAGAAGAGAATAGAAGCTTTCGAAATGTGGTGCTACAGAAGAATGCTGAAGATTAGATGGGTAGATCACATAACTAATTAGGAGGTAGTGAATAGGATTGGGGAGAAGAAGAGTTTGCGGCACAACTTGACTAGAAGAAGGGAGCGGTTTGTAGGACATGTTCTGAGGCATCAAGGGATCACCAATTTAGTATTGGAGGGCAGTGTTGAGGGTAAAAATCGTAGAGGGAGACCAAGAGATGAATACACTAAGCAGATTCAGAAGAATGTAGGTTGCAGTACGTACTGGGAGATGAAGAAGCTTGCACAGGATAGAGTAGCATGGAGAGCTGCATCAAACCAGTCTCGGGACTGAAGACCAGAACAACAACATCTCATGCTTACATTAACCAGTGATCTTGCAATGTTAATCACCTAAATACATTACCTAGACAAACATATTCCCAAAACTTCGTTACTCCACACTAATATTTGGTGTTATGATTTTTTTCCGTCAGTGTATTTAGATTTATGAGACTTTATTAAAGAATTTTTTATCTTCTGTGAATTGTGATTTAACCCCTTATAAACATTTTGTTTGTGTACAAAGTGAACAACTTTGTTATTTCTTGATTGACCACTGGAAATACATAATGTATGGTGTGTTGGGGCTCAATGGACTGCCGACGAGATAGGATGTCAGTTGCTGACCTCATGACCATCTACATATCGAGAGGAATAGCAACAGGTAAATCGATGAAATGACTGATGGTCAAAGACATCAAGTTCGACTTGTTGACCTTCTCCACAAGTAGTTGTGCAGCTAACAAGTGTCAACGCAAACATTGATCAGGCAGTATCAATGTCGGATAATAACAAATCTAGTCTAAGACGCTCAGAAATAAAATTCTCGTTAGCACAGTTATATAACTAAAATGAATAGTTACTTATAGAACAATTATGTGATCCATGTATTGGGGATTTTCATCTATTTCTTGTGTTTAGTTGGTAAGCCTGCTTACTGGCAATGACCTACTGCATTATTTTACAAAGCCAACCATTTCTGTTACCTCATAAGCTGTGATACGGTTTGCTGATGTGATTCCACTTACATGAGTATCCACCATTAATAAAAGTCAACCATCTCTGCAGGGCATGTTTATTATTTGAAACATTTAAAGTTTTTGTAGCTGGGTGCACAAAGTTGCATGAGTCAGAAATATTGCACATGTTCTGGTGTACCGCCATAAGGGCCATAAGGGCTGGTTGACACATAACTGCTCTATGTGTGTGCTGCCTTTGGTGCTCAGAAATGCAAGCGTTATTTAGTTCATGAAGAATTTTCATCAGTCAGTGATCACCCTTGGATTTACTTCATGACAACAACACACTTCCAGTTTAGCCAAGGTATGTGAATTTCAGTGTGTGCCCTCTTGTATTTTAAAAGTCTTTTGTTGTCAGTTCAACTTAAGAAATTGCTCATTTGTGTGCCCTATATCATGAGCTGTAGTGATGATGTCCACTTATTTAGTAGCACCAAGTTCACTTCAGAATTCGGTTCAAACATATTTTCATATGGAAGCATACATTTCATTCACTTTCACACATATTCATTTAAGGGAAGTATAAATAGCCATTTTTATGAAAAATTTTAATTTTATTAAGTGCAGAAATGTTATTTGGAAATTATTTTATTATTAATTTGGTGTACAATTTATTAAATTTGGTTGACTGTAAGTTTTTAATTTAATTTAATTTATTTTAGCTGCATGGGACATATTTAGGACTTCATAAACCATTGGTCAGTTAAAAATAAATATCTCAAGAACCATAAGGTCTTGCAGGCTGTGGTTCGATTTATGTTCTGTTATAAAACATTGCTGTGTAAGTTGATAGGACTGGAACAACAGTTGTGATTCTTATTTATGTTGTGCCTGCGATATTATTGGTATAATGTGTGCAAGTACTTTATTCTTTGTGCTGGTGTACTGTTTATCTTACGTATTGATTATTACATTTGATCATATTAAGAGCAAAAGGACTGTTCAATAAATGAAAATAACTTAGATGATATGAAAAAGACCTTGTGGGCAACCTATTTCCATAAAATATCAACAGATGACAAGCTGATCCGCAACCTTTGTTCAGGTGACCAGTGCAAATATAAAAGAGCTGAATCAGAAGGAACTTTACAGTAGTTTACCCACAAGAATTCTTTACCTGAGGCTCTCATTTTGCTATAAAGCCGTTTTATAGAGATCTGGCAAATCCAGAGCTACTGAAGAAGAAATGACTGACAGGGAAAAAACACAAAATGTGATTGATTCATTGAACAATGTAGTGTGGACAAGAGTGCCTAAAATTATATTTGTGAGGTACCACACATGGAAGTTGGGTGTGTATGATGCTGTCATCATGTTTAATGATGATAATATAGGTTAATTGAAAGTCTTGGAGGAGCTGGGCGTGGAGACTGGATGGAATATGCGGACCATACTGGAATAACTGGACAATGAGCGAGTCAACAAGGCTAAGCTGCAAGCCCAAAAAGTGTCCAAAGAGGCAAGGCCTTTAACTAGAAGGAAGAGGATGCATTCAGACAATGCAGAACTTGATAAAGACCACAGAGCTGCCATGTTTTAGCAATTTTTCCTATTAAAAATGAGTTTTAATTTCTCGACTTTTTACAGTTAATTTATAATACCATAATGACACTGTACCTCTAGAATAGTAGAGGTAGCTTGTATATTTCCAGTAAAATGTACAAAAATTTAAGGAAAAAAGTAAGAATAACAATATAATAGCAAAAATATTCTATTCGAACTCCTAGAATATATACACTTCAATGAAACTAGAGAAGAAAGTACATGAAGCATCTATAAATAACATGCATATGTTCCATTGAGTTGTATAAAGTAGTTACTGAGAAAATGGGTCATGAAATCAGCAAATTTAACATTAGCATGATAGGCCATTCATACTCCCCTTAACTTTTATTCCCACATAAGAATGAACCTAATTCTTTTTTTATTCCCATGTAACATCATTTTTTTACAAGTGATTTCAACAGCATTTTTGGCTGTTTACAGTATATACCCAAATACATATTTCTTTTCTTTTTTAAAATTTTATTTCATTTTCCTCATTTGCATGGCTGTGAAGGGTTTAAAACATTGGCCAGACATTTATATATAAAACCATTTCTCTGTTCTCATCGATTCGACATACATTTAGAAACTGAGGACATCATTGTCTTGTGCTCAGAACAATGAATCCTAAAATGCCCTACTAATCAGAATTTAACTCAGAAAAAAATATTGCTATATACACAGAAAAAATGCACTCAAAGCTGCAGAAGAAAACTGCTTGAGCTAATTATAGTTAGGCACATATTAGATAGCTCATGGCCCATACTAACATAGTACCATGATATTTAATGATCTTATTAAGTAAAGCAATTTTAGTAATCATTCTATAATCGTATATGATGAAAATCATTAAGCTTATAGTGAACAGAATGTAAAAGTACTTGCTCATATACAGTCCCAAATAAAATAAGATTGTAGTTACTCAAGCTAAAATGACTTATTTTACATTGTTTCTTGGATAAATGGTCCCATGGACACAGAAAATCTGTTTACAACAGTTCTCTTTTGTAATTATACAATACACCAGAATGTTTTATTATCATGTACATTATTAGTATTTTTCAGCTCTCATTGGTTTGGATCTACTACACACATACATCCTTCATAGATAGAGTCCATCATTATTTTGCAGAGTATGAATAGCAAAGAATTTTGTAAAACTCGGGTGAAAAAAGTATTGTTTTCCACTTAGTAACACAGATACAAACTTTCATAAAATCACTGTATAAAAATGAAATAATTGTTTCCTTCATGGTATTTAAAGCAAAATAGTACATAACAATGTGCACAATTTAGTTAGTTTAGAAATGCTGTTCACTTATGATTTACGAATTCATAACTTATTAAACTACAATACATATATCTACATATATGCAGCCCAGAAATGTCTGAATTATGTTTCCTTTTCTTGTTTTGGTCAGTTATATGCCTTACTTTAAGATAAGGTCCATACACCCTTGTCTAAGTGTACAAGCTTATTACATAGCAATCTACATAAACAAAAATGTAAATCGAATTTGTGTGAGTGTTCTTGACCTTTGAAATTTTGACACAATGTTGCATTCCAATACAGATGTGTATATATATGGGCATATTCTTATGCAACATTAAGTCAAAATTTCAAAATATTCAGTCAAAAGCTTTTGAACATTTGCAATTACAGACATTTTTTATACGAGGGTTGGAACTTAAATAGCGGCAACTATTTATTCACAATTGATACAAAAAAGTTACATGTTTGCACCTGTTACTGTCCTTCAAAGTAGTCACCAGCGTTATGTAGAACCCATTGTCAGTGATTTGAAAGGTGTAGTATACTGTTAGCAGAGCCTGTTCTGTTGATGGTGCGAATGGAGCGGTCTACTGCCTGTCGAATCTCTGGAACAGTTTCGAAGCGAATGCCATGAAGTGGTTCCTTCATCTTCAGAATCAAATCAAAGTCACAAGCAAGTAAGTCAAGGAAGTACGGTGGATGGTACAGTACTTCCCAGTCCCATCGACTGATCAGAGCAGCCACAGCTTGCAATGTACGCGCCCGTGCATTGTTGTGCACAAAGATGGGTGGGTTGTGCAGAAAGTGTCGCTGCTTCTTTCGCAAAGCTGGTCGCAGGTGATGCTCTGAAAATGAACAGTAATACTGTGCACTGATGGTCAGCCATGGAGGGCTGTACTGAGTTAGGATAACACCACCACAGTTGTACATGAGAATCACCATTACATTGCGTTAGACTGCTCGCTCACAAGTGACTGTGTTTCCCTCGATTGTGCACATGCTGGTGATGTGTGACGGGCAAGTCCATTTGCTCAGAGGTAAGGTAGGTATGTCAAAATGTGTGGTATCAGTGATAATAGTAGATTCCATTGCATAGTGTCTCCACAGCTGTGTTGCCACTATTTGAGTTCCAACCCACGTATAAGTACAAACTTAGATGTTCATTTTTTCAAAATCTCAAATTGGTTTATGTTTACAATACTATTACAGAATCTGAGTTTGTAATAACAATAAACAAGGTTCAAGGTCAGAGAGAGGGAGGAAGAGGAGATGGACAGAGGGGTTGGAGGATACGAACAGAGAAAAGGAGTAGGAGGAGGTGGGCAGGATGAGATGGAGAGGGGGGGGGGGAGGAGATGGTGGACAGGGAGAGGGTGAGGAAGTGGTGTACCGAGAGAGGGGGGAGGAGGAGGAGATGGACAAAGAAATGGGGTGGGAGAGATGGACAGAGATGGGAGAGAAGGAGATGGGGACGCATATCCAGTTCCCTTACATGTTAGAAACATGTGCATTCTCTTTTCTTTCTTTTCCATTTAAGCAGACTGAGCCACTGCAAAGTGTGGTCAGATGCAGGTAGTATAACATAAATATTTGAACATATAGGAAAGAAAAAAAAACATAAAATGTTTGACTGTATGTTTTCTGCTTTCCTCTTTGCCCACGGGTTGGAGTATGTGTCATGGTGTGACAGTTAAACCATACCGACAACATCTCATGAGCCAGTGCACTTCATGCAGCAGTGGCCACACTGTGGTGTCTTGGAGGACCAGCCTTGCAGCAAAACCAATTGAGGGTGGCAGCTCCAGGCCATCCAGGACATTCACCGGTATGCACACCCTAGAAGATGCGTACTTGTGAAACTATCTTCTTCCACCAAAGTGGGAAATGCAGTCAATAGAAAACGTGTTGCTCTATGCCATGGCCTGTTTAGTTTGGTGCAGTAGCCCTCAAAGGCAGAATCATTGCAGCCTATGGTCAAGAATCACCACCAACATCACTCCGGACTTCACAGCTCAGTAATCGCCTCACTGTGTGGACCCATGACCATTCTAATGGTTCAAATGGCTCTGAGCACTATGGGACTTAACTGCTGTGGTCATCAGTCCCCTAGAACTTAGAACTACTTAAACCTAACTAACCTAAGGACATCACATACATCCATGTCCAAGGCAGGATTCGAACCTGCGACCGTAGCGGTCACGCGGCTCCAGACTATAGCGCCTAGAACCGCACGGCACTCCGGCCGGCGACGGCATTCTGTTCAGCTCCCTGAAGAGTGGTAACTTGTGATTGTTCCATACTTTGTTCAGGCTGTAGAAACTCTATTTTGGACTTAGAAATATTTCGCTGGTTGCTCAGTAGAACTGAACTCCATATTACAAAGGAACTAATACTGCTAAGGTGCAGAATGAAATTTACAAGTTATTTTGCCAAAGAGTGTTCTTAAGTTTAGGTCAAGAAGAAACCTTGTGTTGTGTGATTCATTTCTGCAGTTTCTCCATGGAATGTAAGCCATGTTTCTGTTGTTATAAAGTTTATTTTATGTTCATGATAATGTGTCAGTTGTCAGACTGTGAATAAAGGTATTAACTGCTAACTGACTTTCCGTGTTTGTTACCTCCAGGGTATCAGAATAACAGTATGTTGTGTGGCAGTAGATTTTGTGAAGAACTACTTCCTAATGTTTAATAATTCCTGGTCTATCAGAGAAAACTTTGATGATAACTTGGCTAGTTCAGCATGCTATACTTCATTTAAATTCTTTGATCCTAAAGGTTTCTTGTGAATCAAAGCCAAGTCAGTTTTTACTTTGGCAGCTTTGTGTGACATGTTTACATGTAAGAAATGAGACTGGATACAATCAGTATATAGCACTTGAGCTCGTAACATTTTGATCTTCAGCTATTGGCAAAATAATACCTTGTTGGGCCTTAGTTCATAATAATTCTAAGACAATATCCTCTCCATTAATCATAAAATAACATTTTCTACTAGGAAAGTCAATTCTGACATTCCTCCCTTGTGAGAAATCCATTCTGAGTATACAGTTTACAGACAAGTTTTTTAGAATAAGAATTGTGCAATATGTGCCTCTGCTTTCGGAATCTATCTTCATCTGTGGCTGTGTTGTTATGCATTGTGATCTAACACCAATAGCACCAAAAATCATTTCACTTATCCTCTTGAAAATGTTGCTTGCTAAAACATGCTTACTGTTGCTCCAGTATCAGTTATAACAGCAGTACGTATTCTATCTGCTATTGTATTTACAGCTGCCTGTACACTCTTTTCCCCCCTTTTCTTTGGATGGCTCAGGGTTGCAGCAGACGTCATCTGGTATATCAATACCATCATTACATCTTAACATATTAACTTGTTGATCTAAGTTAGTGCCCCCCTTCCCCAAATCCACAACTAATATTGGAGAGTGTAATGTAGTCACATTTAGTTTGACGCACCAGTGGGAGCATAGGAATTTTCCTCCCTCACCTCCACTACACTTATGGCATTGTTTTGTTGTTGTTGTTGTTCCCAATCAGTAGGCCATCAAAAGTTTACTTACTATTTGTGTTGCTGTGATTTATGTTGGGTGGTACATGACCTGTAAAATTTTTGTGCCACTGATTTCCAGACTGACCTTGCCAGTGATTCTGATGTTGGCCATTGTGATTCCTACTATACCCTGGATTGAATCTGTTGTTATTGTTCTTTTGCCACCTTGTGAAATGTAGAGAATTCTGAGTATTATGTTGTTGTTTTGATTTACTGAGAGGGCTTGCATCATTATGACAATAGTTGGTGTTCTGGGCATGACTGTTGCCTTGGTTGGAGGAGTACGGAGCCTGTTTGCCACTGTTCCCACTGTTACTCTTAGAATGTTCCAGTATGAGGTCTATAGAATCTGATATTGGCAGTAAATTTTCTACACTGGTTTCCAGGACATGAACCAACTTTTCACAAATACTCAATGGTAATTTTGTTTTAATACTCTTAAGATGTCTCTATCCGAAATTGGTTCGCCTCAGTATTGGGTTTTGTTTATACATAATTCAAAATACTCTGCAAGCTACCCTGCTTGTCACAGTACTGTTCAAAATTAAAGACTTCCTTGCAGAGTTGCTCTTGAACACAAGGTGTCCACTATTTCACCAAAAACACCTGTTCAAACCATTTGTAAGTCGTACATCTTTCTGCAGTTTCCGTTTCCCAGAGGGCATCTTCACCATGAATGTAGGCTGTGGCAAATTGGATTTTTTGATAATCTGTCCAAGTCTTTGACAAAATGCATTTAAAAGCCTTTATGAAATTGACGGGATGTGCGGTTTTCTTGTCAGGAGAGAAACCTGATATTGCCTGAGCTTTGGCATGCTTTCCTCCATTAATACTGAAGACAATGTAGGTGCCACCACCATAGTGTAAGCTGAATGTTCAGGAGATTGACTGAATTGTTCTAAATTGTGCATATACGTTCCATCATATGGACATGTGACTGTATACATGGCACCTTGCCTGGCAATCGAAGGTGGTATGGTACGCGTACTATTCCCAACTTAACAATTTCTTGTGTATTTGATTCTTTCATGCAGTTACTTCAGCTCACCACTCGGGGAAGTCTTTGTTTAAGACAGTTTTTATTTGATTATTTATCATTAATCCACTCTCTGAAGGATATGTTCAACTTCAGTCTGAGCCATCTCAAGAGACTGGAAATCAGACGATAATTGCTTGAGGGCTTCCAGTACATTTTTGTAAGCTTCTTTGAAACCTGAAATTTCTATGGGAAATACTTGCAAAACTACTGTTTATTTGTGGGGCTAATCCCGTTACCACATTCATCCATATGCATGTCCCAGTCCATAAATTTTGACGTAGATTGTGCAGATTGTTCTTTTGCTAACAATTTGAAATTAACATTGACTTTTACTGACTACTCTTGTTCTAATAATTTGAAAGTAGCATTGATTTTTACTTACTGTTCATGTACTAATAATTAGAAATTATGGAGAAACCCTGGTTAACTGAAACCTGGGATATCCAAAACATCTCTGATGTACTCATAGAAATAATTGGAGGTGAGAGTGTGCTGGGCTGTGGTACAGAATAAGAGTATACAGAAGGGAAAGCAAAGGTTTGGCTACTTTGATTTGTATAAAGTCAAGCATTGTGCTCTACACCATGTGGAAACCAAGTAAAAGTGAAATGACAGCAGCTTATTACAATGGTTCAAAATGGACATTCTTACAAAATGGAAATAATCTAACTAACTAGATGAAAACTTTTGGGAAAAGAAATGCTAATGAAACAATTTGTAATAAATCTTTAGTTAAAAATGTATCACATAAGCTTTTAAATTCATTACTGTTAACATGTGCAAGCTGTGAACTGCCACTGCTTATAGCTTCAGATGACAATGAAGCTACTTTGTTTTGCAAAATATCAGTTTTTTTCTTTCTAGCAATTTTATTTTACTTCTTAATTTCTCTTTTCTGAGACTATCCTAACGATAAAACTGTAAGTAAATTGCAAACTGGAGCTGTAGAGAATCTCGAGAAGCGGAAAGGCTGTGCAAAACATGTATCTAACTTTGTAAATGATATTGTGTTCGCCGAAAAAAACAGAATCACCGTACTGTTGACAAATAGTGATGAACACACTAAGGACAATGAACTCCATAAACAGTGAGTGAGTACCAAAACAAATCAGGTCACAAAAGAAAATTGCTACATAAATCAAAGCCCTGTAACTAAAGGTAGTGAAACGATCCAGACAAGTGGAAAGAAGACAGTTAACAAGATAAACAAGCCCAATAAACTGCGTGATGATAACTGTAAATTCCCTCCGAAATCCAAATCGAAGTGCAATATTCTCTTGGTTGCTGATAGCCACGGAAGAAAGTTAGCGGAAACCCTGCAAAGTGTAAACAATAAAATCCAAGTAAGCAGTGTGGTGAAGCCAGGAGCAAGAACCAAAAACATCGTAGCAAATGTAAACTTAGAATGCAAAATGTTGCTGGACAATGATTTTATCGTATGTAGGTGCAAATGATGTGGCGTTTAATGAAGCTGAGACCTGTGTCGAAGGCTCGTCCATGTTTCTAGAACAAAACAAATCTAAAAATACTGTTGTTGCTACCATTCCACATCGGCATGATTTAACATACCATTCGTCTGTTAACAGAGATCAGAAAAACAAATGCAAGGATTAAACTGCTTTGTTCAAGATATGAAAAATGTTCAATTTTGGATATAGGGACATTAGATAAATGCATGCATACTGTACATGGATTACATTTGAACTATGAGGGGAAGCAATTTTTGTGTGAAAGATTAAACAAACTGATTACAAAAAAGATCCAAATAAGTACCCTACTTTACGAAAACAGTTCGTTCTCAACTGTTTTGCCAACTCACTTAAATACTGTATCCTGTGCCAGCAACATACAGAGTGTTCAACACACCAGCCAGACAGAACCATTGGAATCTCCAGCAGTGACCATAAAAGTGGTGAAGCAGTCAAGAAGAAATATAACTTCCAGGCTCCAGGAGGATTTTTGGTATCCTTCAATGCAGAGGAAGAGGATATAGCAGATGTTCCGAAGCTCAAACCAACAGTAGGCCTACATGTCCACAGTGAAAGTACCCTGATACCAAGTCAGCCTAATTGTAAAAACGGTGCAGATTTAAGAAAGACTAAACCACCCACAATTTTCTATCAGAACATTGGCCTAAGAGGACTTATAAATTCACTAGACCAGCTACTAATAAACATAAATGATATTGAAAGAGAAAAGCAACCAGATATACTATGCTTCACTGAACATCATGTCACTTGTGGTATTCAGATGTTGTGCTTAGACAGATTCAGTTTAGCATCTCAATATTGCAGATCCAACATGGAGAGGGGTGGAACAGTGATTTATGTTAGAAATAATGTAGTATTTAGAACTCTTGATGTAAGCAAATTTTGTATTGAGCAGCACTTTGAAGTGTGTGGTATAGAACTGGTAACAAATAGTGTATCAGTAGTCATATTATCAATTTATAGAACACCTGCAGGGAATCTTGGAATCTTTCTCAAACAGATTGAAGCAATGTTATCAAATTTGTACAGAAAAAAACATTTCAATCATAATACTAGGCGACTTTAATGTAAATTTCCTGAATGAAAGTTATGACAGAATGGAGCTGGAGCAACTAATGAGCTGTTACAATCTAATGCAAGTAGTTGAATTTCCCACTTGGGTAACTGACCACTCCAGTACTCTAATTGATAATGTGTTTGTTGATAAGTCTAGGCACAGTAGCTTGACAGTCAGTCAAGTCCTAAATGGGCTGTCAGACCATGATGCTATACTTCTGACAATCCCCCATTTAAATCTTAACAGAAAACCAAAAGCTATCTGTAAAAACGTGAGACCAATAAATAAAGAAACAATGGAGACATACAGGCAGAAGCTACAGTTAGTAGACTGGTCTGAAGTATTCAACTCAGCAGAAGTCAACACAAAATTTAATGTACAGTAGAGCGTCGATTATCCGAAGTAATTGGGGGACATGGGTGTTCAGAAAACTGGTTTGTTCGGATAATTGAACTGTAAACGTTTATTTGCCAAAAAGAAGTACTGTACAGTAAATTTATTCATAAAAACAGGCAAGTTCACTTCTTCACGCAGCAGCACACAAGCGGTCGTAACAGAGAATGGAAGGTGACTGTTTGCACCTTGAGAAGCTCTTCTTGGGGGCACGCAATCCTTCAAACTGCGCGGAGCGGCACGCCTCAACTCTAAGCTGGCGCAGCTGTTGCTCTGAACAGCTTTGAAACTGCCGCTACTTTTACTGCCAGTGCCAAGCCGACAGAAGTGTGCTGATTGTTGAAACACAGCGACTGGCGGCTTGGCTGGTCAGCAGTGCCTTGTGAAGGCCCCATTAGAAGCAATGTTCCGCCAGCGGTGGCCCAGTGTGGCGACTACTGTGGGAAACTTGGTTTGGGAGTGACGGGGATGATGGATGGTAGGGTGGGAGGGTTACAGGTGCGAGCTAGTACACAGTTCGGTTAAGCGGTCATTCGGTTGACCGACGTTCGGATAATCGACGCTCTACTGTATTTATTAATTTAACATCAAATCTATTTGAGGAGGTGTTTCCAAATAAAAGAGTCAGAGAAAATCAATGTAACCCTGCATTTGAGCCATGGATTACCCAGGGCATCAAAATTTCATGTAAAACAAAAAGAGAATTGTATGCCTCAGCCAGACAGTCTAACAATACTGCAGTGATGGGGCACTTCAGGGACTCACACCTAGTGAGTACGTGGCTGGCGACCATGGGGTCCCGAGCTGAGTCCTGGCATTGCTTCCACTTACTTATGCCAGGCTCCTCACTTTTGTCTTTCCTATCTGGCCACCCTCGGCCAACTCTTGTTCTTTTCCGACCCTGACGCTATTAGGTTTCGAGGGCTAGGGGTCTTCCATTTCCAACCTATACTTCTACTGAGCCGAATATCTCCCGGGATAAGGAGATTACCTTCTATCAAGTGCCAACGGCCTTCTAGGAGGGCGGATGAGCGGTTGGAAGGAAGGGCACTCTCTTGCCCTTGGGGTGGGAAACTGCTCCTAAAGGTGGAGGAGCCACAAGGTGGCCAACGGCATAGAATGGAGAAGGCAATGGGAAACCACTCCATTAAAGACCCGGGTGGGTATCCCAAGTATCAACAGCTTATGATGGAAAGCTCTTTGGTTAAATTCTCCGGAGGTAAAATAGTCCCCCATTCAGATCTCCGGGCGGGGACAACTAAAGAGATATCAAAATCCAAAAGCATTAAGGTAAGAAGGATAGCAACATGGAATGTCAACTCACTTCTTAAATGTGGTAAACTGGAAAACTTGAAAATGGAAATGTAACGAATGGATATTGATGTATTGGGAGTCTCAGAAATGAGATAGCCAAACGCTGGCGACTTTTGGTCAGGGGACTACAGAATCATACACACTGGAATAGCACAAGACAGTCCTGGGATTGCAGGAGTGGGAATTATCCTCAATAAAGAGATGGGGTTAAGAGTAAAAGGATTTGTTCAACATAGTGAGAGGATAATTTATGTCCGATTGGAAACTAAACCAAGAGACACAATCATAATCCAAGTATACATGCCAACTACGAGGCACGAGGATGATGAAATCGACATGATGTATGACCACCTTGAAGAAGTAATTGGCAGAATTAAAGGAGCTGAAAACCTTGTCATCATGGGAGATATGAATGCCGTTGTTGGGGAAGGTAAAGAAGAGGATGTGGCAGGGAATTTTGGATTAGGATTAAGAAATGAAAGAGGGGATAAACTTGTAGAATTCTGCCAAAGAAATAAACTTTGCATTACAAATACCTTCTTTAATCATCATCCAAGAAGAAGATATACTTGGAAAATGCCTGGTGACATTAACAGATATCAAATTGACTTCATATTAGTGAAGCAAAGATTTAAAAACCAAGTTAAGGACAGCAGATCATATCCAGGCTGTGATGTGGAAAGTGACCACATACTCGTTATGATGAC
Organism: Schistocerca serialis cubense; assembly: GCF_023864345.2. NCBI lineage: Eukaryota > Metazoa > Arthropoda > Insecta > Orthoptera > Acrididae > Schistocerca > Schistocerca serialis. The sequence continues at coordinate 265,705,914 of NC_064643.1, forward strand.
GACTGAACTAAAATTCAAGAACATTAAAAGAAGAAGTACATGTAAATGGGATTTGACAAACCTGAAAAACGAAAATACACTGAAGCACTATCAACTAGAAACAGACAAGAAAACAAATACACAGGGCTGCAATGACATCCAAAGCAGCTGGGAAAAAATAAAAACTGGTATTTTAGAAGCAGCAGAAGAAGTAATAGGAAAAGAAAGGACAGAGAAAAGGAAGGAATGGATCACTAATGACCTACTAAATATGATGGAAGAAAGAAGGAAATTAAAAAATTCTGTGAAGAAGGAAGACCAAGAGAAATACAAGAGTCTGAAAAACAGAATCAACAGAGAGGCAAAACAAGCAAGAGAAAAATACCTTGATGATCTCTGTATTTCAGTTGAGGACAACATGAGCAAGGGAAATATCGACAAGGCCTATAAATGTGTGAGACATTGCTTTGGAGACAGAAGAAACAAATGTAGGGCTGTGATGGATGAAAATGGCAATATGTTGGATGATGATGATGAAGTTGCAAGAAGATGGAAACAATATATAGGAAAACTGTACAGTGGACCAGACCTGTCTGAAAACATCATGGAAGAAGAAACAGAAGTAGATGCACACAACATAGGTGAACCTATATTAAAGGTAGAGTTTGAACTAGCTCTGAAAAAATTGAAAAACAACAAATCGCCTGGTATAGACAATATCCCAGCCGAACTTCTGAAATCTGGAGGAGCAAAATTGAATCAGGAGTTGTATAATATTGTTTTCAACATGTACGAGCAGGGTAAAATTCCTACAGACTTTGAGAAAAACATTATGGTCCCCATTCCAAAGAAGGCAAATGCTACAAGATGTGAAAATTATAGGACACTCAGCCTAGTTACTCACGCCTCTAAAATATTAACCTCAATTATCCTAAAACGCATAGAACAAAAAGTCGAAGCTACACTCTCCGAAGACCAGTTTGGATTCCGGAAAGATAGAGGAACCAGAGAAGCAATATTTGCTCTAAAACTAATAATAGAGAAACGACTAGATAAGAACCTGAAAACATACATAGCTTTCATAGATGTAGAGAAAGCCTTTGATAATGTTAAATGGGATAAGATGTTTGAGGTACTCAAAAAAGTAGGAATAGACCATAAAGATAGAAAAATGATATGGAACCTGTACAAAAACGAGACAGCAGTTATCCGTGGACGGACAAAACAAGAAGAGGTGCAGATACGGAAAGGTGTCCGCCAAGGTTGCGCACTATCCCCTGTTATCTTTAATGTACACATTGAAGAGGCGCTGAAAAAAGTAAGGGAAAATTCACAGACAGGTGTAGTAATTCATGGCCAACGAACAGATATGATAAGATATGCCGATGATATAGCTGTCCTGGCTGAAAGTGAAGAAGATCTTGTAGTCCTACTGAAAGTGAAGAAGATCTTGTAGTCCTACTGAATAGAATGGATAAAGTTATGGGTGAAGAATATAATATGAGAATTAATAAAGCAAAAACAAAAGTAATGGCATGCGACAAAGAAGATCAAGTGAAAGTCCAAGTTCATGTAGGCAATGAACTGCTTGAACAAGTTGATAAATTTACTTATCTGGGCAGTAATATTACCAGGGACGGAAGGAGCAAGGCAGAAGTGAGAAGTAGAATAGCTCAAGCAAAGGCTGCTTTTAACAAGAAGAAAAACATATTAACATCTAAGAGCATCAGCCTTGAAACCAGGAAAAGATTTTTGAAATCATATGTGTGGAGTGTGTCATGCTATGGGTGTGAAACATGGACTCTTGGGACAGAGGAACAGCAGAAGCTAAATTCTTTTGAAATGTGGTGCTATAGATGCATGCTCAAAATAAAATGGATCGACAAGGTCACAAATGAAGTGGTTCTGGAAAGAGCAGGTGAGAAGAGAAGCTTCTGGAGTTTCATTGTTAAAAGAAGAGTGCAATTTACAGGCCATCTATTAAGACATAAAGGACTCCTGAACACAATCATAGAGGGATATGTCGAGGGAAAAAGACCAAGAGGAAGACCACGACTGAGGTACATGGATCAAATCGTGAAAGATGTGGGATGTAACACCTATAAAGAAATGAAGAGAAAAGCTGAAAGACGCACAGAATGGAGACAAGCTGCCATTGTAGCTGTTGCAAACCAATCCTTGGATTGACCACTACAGAAGAAGAAGAAGAAGGGGCAATATAAAGTGCACTCTAAGATATTAAGTATGGTGATCCAGAAATCTAAAAGTATGTATCTAAAAAAGGAAATTGACAAATCAAATAACAAAATGAAAACCACATGGGAATACGTTAAAAGCAAGACGGGGAAAAGCCTATCTGCCAAAGAAGTGATTAGCTTAAGAACTGGAAGCCTTTCTGTGGATGCTCCCGAAATGGTGGCTAATATCTTTAACAATCATGTCCTAACAGTCACCAACCAAATAGGATGCCAGGGTTTTGTAAAGAAAGCTACAGAATACTTGCATAACACCTTAACTAACAAAATAGATGAGATGCATCTTCGAAAAACTACACTGATAGAATTAGAAAAAACTAATTATGTTTTTAAAATGTAAAAATTCTGCTGGGGTTGACAACATTTCCAGCAAGTTACTGAAATACTGTTGTAAAGAAATAAGTTCAGTCCTCCGCAATATTAGTAATACGTCATTGGAAGATGGTGTTTTTCCCGACAGGCTAAAATATTGGCTTATACGACCAATTTGTAAAAAGGGAGAAAAGACTGAGGCTACAAACTATCGACCAATTTCATTATTCTCAGTTTTCTCCAAGGTACTAGAGAAATTGATGCATAGCAGAATGGTTGAGCATCTTAGTAAATATAACATCTTCAGCAGTAGCCAGTTTGGCTTTCGGAAAGGGGTATCAACTGTGGATGCAATACATGCCTTTGTTGACAATGTTGTGGAAGCCATAAATAATAATATGATGATGGTTGGAATATTTTGTGACCAGTCAAAAGCTTTTGACAGTGTAAGCCACCATATTCTCATGAGTAAAACCATGGGTGGAACCGTAGGCACGTGGCTTGAATCCTATCTGTGTGGTAGAAAGCAGAAAGTAATCATGGAAGGAATGTATGGTGGCCAGGTATCTTCAGAATGGGGCTCCATTACTGCAGGAGTACCTCAAGGCTCAGTATTTGGCCCACTGCTCTTTCTAATATTTATAAATGACTTAGCACTATGTACAGAATATGGGAAAATACTCATGTTTGCTGACGACACCACTTTATCTCTCAGGGGATGTATCAAATGAGGCTGCAAATAAAGCTTTTGCAGATTCGACAAACTGGTTTGAAACCAATGGCCTTACAGTCAATCTAAAAAAGACAAATTACATTCATTTCTCTTCTAACACAAATGTTACTAATGAAATGAACCTAAAAATGGGTGAGCACGAGATTTTGAAGGTTGAGTCCTCCAAATTCTTGGGTCGGCATATAGATAACAAAATGAAGTGGCACCACCATATTCAAGATCTATTTTCACCAACTTATGGCCTATGGTATAATATTTTGGGGAAATCAACCAATAGCAAAAAAAGTGTCCATGCACAGAAGTGAGCAATAAGAATTATGTGTGGAGTACATCCTAGGCACTCGTGCAGGGATCTGTTTAGAGCTCTACAATTCCTTACAACACCTGCCCAATATATTTTTTCCCTGATGTGCTTTGTTTCAAAAAATAGCAACTTATTCAATATCAATAGCTCATACCACAGTTATAACACCCGAAGGAAACTGGATATCCATTATGAGCTAAAAACAAAAAGCATGGTCCAGAAGGGGGTTTTATACAGTGGCACCAAGATTTTTTAATGCCCTCCCACTGCACATTAAAGAACTGGTTGGAAACATGCCAAAGTTTAAAGAAAATCTGAAGCAGTTCCTTTTAGATGAATCTTGTTACAGTATTGATGAATTTCTTAGCAAAAATGCATAGAATCTCTTGTTTGTGCTTCAACCTTACTATATGACCTCTACAATTGATTAATCATACTCTGTAAGTACAGTGTAACTTAATACAATACCCAAAATTATGTATATCTGTATATGACGCCTGTATAACTTAAGAACAATACCCAAATTTATGTATGACTGTATATTCTTTCAGATGTCCTGTATCTTAACTAATATGTAAGGGTATATGCTAAACTTCACAGTTTCTTTAATCTAATGATAAGATCAATGTATCTGTGCACAAAACAATAATATGTAAAAAAAACCTTGACTCGTTCTATATCCAGGGATATGTTCCCATATGGATCTATGGAACACGAAATAAATAAATAAAACACTAACTTCGTTTCCAACAGAAACAGCTGTTGCAGGACCATCTGCAGGTCTTTAGTGTTTGTATCAGTGCTAGAACTGTCAGTCATATTTTCAATCTTAAAGTAAAACACTTACTTGTGTGTCTGGATGAGCAATCATTAATGATGATTGACAGCCATCTGAAATCAATTGGCATGCACAGATAGCCAAAGTGTTTACAACGACTGCTCACGGTAAGTGGGAATCTGGTTTCAATTCTTGGTCCAACACGAATTTTCATATTTCACTAATAGATGATATAACACAGCTGATTCCAAGATATTCATAGCCAGTGAATTTATTTCAAATTAACATAGATATTATTTTAAATGAATACAGTAGGCTGTGTTAAAATTTAGTTTATGCAAATGTTTTGAATTAGGCATGGACCTATAAGACTGTAACCTGAATCATATCCGTTTACTGACTGAGACTGATAAGTGCAGCAAAGGAACTTTTAGTCGAGTTTTGTCCTAAATATGGGACCTGTTTCAGCTTTTCCATGATGTAACTGTTGGTGTAGAATATCTTTTTTTTCATCATTTTTTTTGTGGCAGCAAGTACAACAACAAAATGTGGTCACTAATTTGAGAAACGCGCACCTATTTGCACAAACTATTCATGTCTGAATGAGTTGCATGTTACTTGCATGTGGTGCCGTCAGGCAGTGCACTCAGGTCAAATACTTTATATTCTATTTTCTCCATACTGTAGTGAGATGTGGCTTTCCTTCCAACTTTAAAAGCAATTTTGATATGTTAGCTACATTAACCACATAGCAACATATCACCTAAAATGAACCAAATGTAAAATAGCCAATGACCACATTTTTCATGGCAAACCCTTCAAATTCTATGCTGCAGAGTACTAGGAAATTAAATATCACAGTAACTTCGAGCAACATCAAAAAATAGACACTTCATTATTGAGCTGTGATATAAAACTAAAAGACACAGAAGAAATCAATTTTGTGCTGCAATTAGTTTCCTCAAGTTGGAATGAGAGATATTATATACATACGTGAAGAAAACATACAAAAGCGAAACAATTCATTTTTAATTTTCCTAAAAGAAAAGGAGAAACTCTACTGAAAAATTAACTCAAGTTGATGTAGCTTTGTTTCATTTACATGCAGTACTTCTACAGTTTATTGAGCTTTTACTGTTTATGGCAAGAAAATTGGAAAATCATTTTTCTTGTGTACTGCTGTCAAGGCTTCATGGGAATTACTCTTTACTTCCATGTGTTGCCTTTTCTCTTACTTCTGTTCATTATATATTTCTAACCTTAACAGTACGTCAGACAACTGTTAACTTGTAGGTAAGCCCAGCAGCTAAAATGCACAATTAATATAATAAAAAAAAAAACATATCCATTCACCTTTGGCTTCAAACACAGCTGTTTACTCAGTTTCGGTATGGCAGATTTCACACATGTGCACTAGATTTTTGTGCATGGACTGCAACTTAGTTCCCATTCTTATACTCCCTATTCTGTGATTGCAATTAGGGGAGAGAGGTGAATGCCTGACATGAAGTTGCTTCCCCAACCACCAACTCTTCAGTCCAATCAAAGCTGCACTGCCAACAATCGTGTGTTTGTGTGATTATTCCTTCCCATTGCATGTGTATCTTCTGTGCTAAGCTACAAACTATGAAGTATGGTATGCTGTATATTAATACACTGTAATTAAAAATATAATTTTAACTTTAATAAAGAATATAAGTGTAGCCTACAAAGTGAATTTTTATTTCATTTGACATTCGAAACTTTGCAAAAATACATATGGTAATTATAAGGAGTGAGCAGAAAGTTTCTATTAAAAGCCAGTACAGTCCAGAATGGTATGCTAATCAGGTAAAATCACTGTCAGCATTGAGACAATCATCATACCGACACACCAGGTTGACAGTACCCATCTGGTAAAACAGTGTGTCACGCTGTGTGTAGAAGTCCATAACTGCCTGCTGCACATCCTCAACCAAGAGGAATCGTCGACCCTTCAAGGTCTCTTTTAAATGATTGAAGGCAAGATAATCACATGGGGAGAGATCAAGACTCTAGAAAGGGTGCTCAAGTATCTCCCACCTGTCTGTAATAGATAAGGTTGGCCTCCCAGTTCGACCAGTGCCTTGTAACAAACAATGATCAGTATAGTACTTGGCACAATGTTCCACAATAGTGGTTTGTGACAGACATGCTGCCCCATACATGTTCTTCATTTCCAAATTGATGTCTACTAGTGTTTGTCCTTTGGCATCCAAGAAAAGAATACCAACACATTGATCCTGTTTGGATGCATCCGGTAATAATGTCACCATAGTTCATGTTTCCACACTCACCACACACATGCTGAAATATGCGAATGCCACAATAATCACTTGCCTGCATGTCAGTGCTTGTATACATGCATTGGAGTCACTCTACATTGCTCATAGGCTGCAGCAACATCCTCAAATGGAAATTTTTTAATCACCCCTCAAAATGAAGGACTGTATAGTACATATTAGATTTTGTGGCTTAACTGAAAAAAATTGCTATCTGAAACAGTTTTCCCCAACCCTTTAGTTCCGTTAAGTGGGGTTTTACTGTAGTAGCCATTATAGCCACAAGTCTGTCAAATAATTCGGGCATTGGATTTGAGCTTAAGACTGTTTGACAAGTACTAGCTAGCACTGGATTGTGATTCGGGTTGTGGTTCAGTTTCAACAAAATTAGTACCTACATAATCTGTTGTCAGATTAGTTGTATTGCTATCATGGACATGAAATTGGTCTTCACTGTTATTTGATGGTGACATATTTGTAACTTTCCCAAATTTAACAATTTGTACAGAAAGCAGATGGCAGTTATAAGAGTTGAGGGACATGAAAGGGATGCCGTGGTTGGGAAGGGAGTGAGGCAGGGTGCTATTCAATCTGTATATTGAGCAAGCAGTAAAGGAAACAAAAGGAAAGTTTGGAGTAGGTATTAAAATCCATGGAGAAGAAATAAAAACTTTGAGGGGCACCGATGACATTGTAACTCTGTCAGAAACAGCAAAGGACTTGGAAGAGCAGCTGAATGGAATGGACCGTGTCTTGAAAGGAGGGTATAAGATGAACATCAACAAAAGCAAAATGAGGATAATGGAATGTAGTCGAATTAAGTCGGGTGATGCTGAGGGAATTAGATTTGGAAATGAGACACTTAAAGTAGTAAAGGAGTTTTGCTATTTGGGGAGCAAAATAACTGATGATGGTCGAAGTAGAGAGGATATAAAATGTAGACTGGCAATGGCAAGGAAAGCGTTTCTGAAGAAGAGAAATATGTTAACATCGAGTATAGATTTAAGTGTCAGGAAGTCGTTTCTGAAAGTATTTGTATGGAGTGTAGCCATGTATGGAAGTGAAACATGGACGATAAATAGTTTAGACAAGAAGAGAATAGAAGCTTTCGAAATGCGGTGCTACAGAAGAATGCTGAAGATTAGATGGGTAGATAACATAACTAATGAGGAGGTATTGAATAGAATTGGGGAGAAGAGAAGTTTGTGGCACAACTTAACTAGAAGAAGGGATCGGTTGGTAGGACATGTTCTGAGGCATCAAGGGATCACCAATTTCGTACTGGAGGGCAGCGTGGTAGGTAAAAATCGTAGAGGGAAACCAAGAGCTGAATACACTAAGCAGATTCAGAAGGATGTAGGCTGCAGTAGGTACCGGGAGATGAAGAAGCTTGCACAGGATAGAGTAGCATGGAGAGCTGCATCAAACCAGTCTCAGGACTGAAGGCCACAACAACAACATAGAAATAATGTGATGCTTTCCAAATCCATGCTGACGTGTGGACAGAAGCTTTTCTATCTCACAAAAATTTATTGTGTTAGAACTCAGTGTGTGTTCAGGAATTCTGCTGATAGCTTTTGATAAGGATATTGGTCTCTAATTATGAGGGGTTCGTTCCCTTACCTTTCGTATTAACAGGAGTCAGCTGCGCTTTTTTCCAGTCCCTTTGGACTATGCCCTGGGTGAGAGATCTGCAATAAATGCAAGCTAAGTAAGGGACCAATGCCTGTGAAACCAAATTGGGATTCCATCTGAATCTGATGACTTATTTGTTTTCAGTTCTTTCAGTTGCTTCTCTACACCAGAGGTGCCTATTTCTATGTCCTCCACGTGGAAATCTGTATGGCAGTCAGACGATGGTATGTTTGTACAATACCCCTGTGTAAATGATTTCTTAAAAGAGTAATTTAAAATTTTAGCTTTTGTTTTGCTGTCTTCTATAGCCATGCCAGACTGTCAATGAATACTGGACGGAAGGCTTCAACCTGCCTAGTCATTTTATGTGTGAGCACAATTTTCTTGGGCTGTTGGCAAGATCTTTCGCTAAGTTATGATTGTGGAAGTTGTTGTATGCTTTGCGAATTGACCTTCTTACTGACACACAAATTTTACTATCCTTTGCCTACTGATGTTTACACAGTCTGTTTTTGAACCAAGACCACAGCAATCTTTGTTCCCTTAACATTTTCTTAATTTGATTATTAATCCCATCCTTAATCCACTTACTTGGTACATACATCTCCAGAGTGTGATTTACAATCAGCTAGTTCATCAATCGTGAATACACAACAAAAGTTTTTAATTTTTAATGATTTAAGTAATTGTTCTGTATCAAAATTATATAAAGGATTATTATATTTTTGGATTATTTCTTTGATTTTTTCACATATTTCAATTCTTTTTCATTATTAGAGTATCTCGTTTTTTTCTTCTAATTCCTTATCAATTTTTTGTTTATTATGAACAGATGAAACAACAGAAGAAATACCATTAATCAACGAACAAATTGCACCTAAATTTGCCAATAAAATTTGTAATACTCCTCCATTGTGTTTTGTTAATCCAGAACCTTCTTTCTTTATCATAAGATATTCAACATGGCTGTCACTTCAGGAATACCTAATGTAAAAAGTAAATTTTTATCGCTTCTCTTCTTTCCCTTTGCTTTTTGAGTATCATTTAAAAAATAATCGATAGTATTTTATTTTCCATTTTTTAATTTAACTGATTTTGGTTCAATTTACCGTTTGGAAGTAAAGTATAATCAATACTAAAGTTATTCATTTATATATATTAAAAAATTAATAAAGAATTTTATAGACTCCATCCACTTTCATCAGTTTCAATACTCATTCACAGTTTTTTTGCATGCATTATTCCTCTCAGTAGTGTTGAACTCAATTTTCCACCAGTTGAAGGACCATTAGAATATATATTTTCTGTTGTAGTTAAATGTAGTCATTTATCAGCTACATATCTTTTTTCCAAATTTTTATTTTCTCTATAAGAAATGGTTTGTACATGCTTCACCTACTGGATTAATTCCTTTATCATCTATAGATAATCTTTCTTCTATTCGTTTTCTAGGACCACAATAGTTGTAACCAAGAATATGTAGTTTATGAATTAAAGTATTACCTAATCCTTTTTCAAATTTTCCTGATTTCAAAAATCTAATCAAATACAGAATTCCTTTTGGATTATTAATAACAAAAACCAATAAATTTATTTGCTTCATTTGAGTTATTCTAACCATTTCATGTGATAATTATTATTTCCAGATAATTCTTCACCATGAATTACTGCTAATCTATCAATTAACTACTGAACATAATTCATCCAAATATATTTTAATTAAAGCTTCATCAATTTCTTGTAATGAATCGTAAGATTTCTCTCTGAAAACTAGGAAAATCTTCTTCAACAACCCTTTTGTTAAATTATTATATTTATTTCCTTTACTCGATTTTCTTTTATTTGGATTATTTTCATTATATACTGCAAATTTCTTCCATAATTTTGTAAATCAGTGGAATCAGATTTTCACATAAATCATCAATGTTAATCTGTTTTTTAGTTAAAAATTCATTAATCCATCTGTACCTTCATTTTATGTTTCATCAATTTTTGAGTTATCACCATTGAATCTGACTGGATATTTTCCAATATATTTAAAAGTACCAACAGGTCTTTATCTAAAAACTGCATCTTCACTATGATTGATAAATTCTAACATTCTTTCACTTATCTTTATTTTTTTAAATCGTTGTCTTCTAATTTTTTCTTTCTTTAATTTATTCTTCGTAACTCTTTAACAAATCTTGTATTTCTGATTCACTTAAAATATAATTACATTGTGAGCATTAATGTTGTTTAATTGGTAGAATATCATTTAATCCTTCTAAATAATCTCGATTATAAGGAACCAATTGTTTTTCTATTATTTTATTTTCTTCAGTTGCCTTCTAAACTTTTTCTCCTGTACCTTCGATATTATGAATAACAGGTTGATTTTCTTTTTAAATTTTTCGTATTCCATTCTTATTTCTTCTTTTCCATCTTTTTAAAACTCTTCTTTTAATTGTTCTTTTCGTTATTGTTTTGTCTAGTTTTCTTAATAATGTCTTGGTCATATTTTGTAAACATTTATTAAGGATAAAAAACGTCAGACAATTATTTTCCATGTTTTTATTTAGCATGCAATGATTATTTTCAACATTCAATATGTGATGTTCAGTGTAGTTGTCGGACATTAAAAAAATTCTTTATCTTTTCTCTGTGTTTATCGTTATTAATTTTTCTTGTTATATCTATCATAGTAAAACCAAATTCATCTCTATTCCAAGATTTACAACACTTTTATTGAAAATCGTCAAACTTTAAATCATCTCCAACAAACTCATGAAAAATGATTTAAATTTGTGTCATCTCCTATGAAAATATTAAAAAAAAATAAGATTATCTCTAACTTATTGTTTTGGTATTTATCAAAATGTTTGAGTTAAATAAAAACAATTTATGCTTTAACTCTACCTCTAGTAAAATATTTTCTAACTACATAACGATTTTCTAGAATGAAATCGTCCAATATAAGAACTGAATTATCTTCGAATTCATCTAATGCAGTAATTTTTCAATAAAAATAGTGTTTTGTTCTTTATTTGTATCCTTAATTTTCTCACACCTGATAAATTCTTGATATTACGGTTGATCTAAGCTTTTAGAATAAACTTACAAATAGTTAATTTTATTCGGTTTCAGCAATCCCAGAGCTAGAATATAATTATAAGTTATTAATGTCATTTTCCAAATCCGTTTCATACTATTATTGAACAGCAAATAGAATTCGATAAAAGTTTACTGTGTCTATTTTCCATTTTCTTCTCTGGACTTCATATTATTGGTTTTCAATCTGGTTTCATTTATTTATGTAATTATTTGTTAATAAAAATAACTTGTCTTTCTTAGTTGGTATATCATCTGTTCTTAAAAAAGTTTAACGCATCCTATACAGGATACTTACAGAAATGTGGAACTAGTTGGCTTTCATACAATTTTCTTAACACTGAATATTACACTGAAAAATAATAAATTATACACTAACAAAGAAACAATAGAAATTTCTATGTATCAATATAGTTTGAAAAACTTCGACAATTTTATTCATTAAAAATATATATATATTTTAATGAATAAAATTGTCCAAGTTTTTCAAACTATATGGATACATAGAAATTTCTCTCGTTTATATATATATATATATATATATATATATATATATATATATATATATATATATATATATATATATACACACATTAAACAATTTTAAATAGAGTTACTGCTGAAAGAGATGTTAAATTATTTATAGATACAAAATATAGTGTAGGATGTATTTTAGGTTCTAATCGTCAAATTATTGGATCAAATCAAAAAATGGTTGTTAATAATTTAACGAAGTAATACAGTTCAAAATAATAAATATAAATTTCATCTGGCCAACGGACTGTTTGTTAAGAAACTACCATTATTTCTTCATTTAAACCAGATGCTGAATTTGGAGGACCAATAATTTGTGAACAAACGTTCACTTTGTTGATATAACTGCTCCTATACCACTCCAGAGTGCAGTATTCTGCAGCAGAGTAGGTTAAGGCCAGTGCAATGGTTCTCAATGTGTTCCCATTCGCTCCCCACGAGATTCCAGCTAGTTTGCTGAGAATGTTGTTCCTAGACTTTATTTTCCTGGGAAGTTTTTGTCATAAGTTGCTTCTACGTCAACGATCTGTCCTGAGTGACTCCTTGGTATTGTTGTGCCATAGTCTCTCTCCTCCAAAGTAAACCTGAAGTTTACTGTTAGCCAACTTGTTGCAAACATGGAAATGACTTCTCATTTTTTAGGATTAGGATGAAGGCATCATTTCATGCAGCCTTTGTGCACTATTTCTAGGTCTTCTGTTAGCTGGTCACTTCCTTTCTCCAATGTTTGATGTTGGATTGTCAATGCCATATCGGCAGCATAGATAAATTGATACTGCACCACAATAACAGCTGCGAAACTGTTTCCCACATAGGCTGTTACTCTTTATCTTTAAATATGTCTGCTTGTGTCTGTATATGTGTGGATGGATATGTGTGTGTGTGTGCGCGAGTGTATACCCGTCCTTTTTCCCCCCTAAGGTAAGTCTTTCCTCTCCCGGGATTGGAATGACTCCTTACCCTCTCCCTTAAAACCCACATCCTTTCGTCTTTCCCTCTCCTTCCCTCTTTCCTGATGAGGCAACAGTTTGTTGCGAAAGCTTGAATTTTGTGTGTATGTTTGTGTTTGTTTGTGTGTCTGCCGACCTGCCAGCACTTTCATTTGGTAAGTCACATCATCTTTGTTTTTAGATATAAATTATTTAACAGTTACACTGCAGACCCATACACATTCCCTGATACACTTACACATGGAATAACTTATCTGAAACATTGCAGACCCATACACATTCCCTGATACACTTACACATGGAATAACTTATCTGAAACCTAAAGATCAAGCAGACACAGCAAACCCAGCTAAATATCGCCCCATAACATGCCTACCAACAATATACAAAATATTAACTTCAGTCATTACACAGAAATTAATGACACATACAACACAGAACAAAATTATAAATGAAGAACAAAAAGGCTGTTGCAAAGGAGCACGAGGATGTAAAGAGCAACTGATAATAGATGCAGAGGTGACATATCAAGCTAAAACTAAACAAAGGTCGCTACACTATGCATACATTGATTATCAAAAAGCTTTTGATAGTGTACCCCACTCATGGTTACTACAAATATTGGAAATATACAAAGTACATCCTAAATTGATACATTTCCTAAACATAGTAATGAAAAATTGGAAAACCACACTTAATATCCAAACAAATTCAAATAATATCACATCACAGCCAATACCGATTAAGCGTGGAATATACCAAGGAGACTCATTAAGTCCTTTCTGGTTCTGCCTTGCTCTGAACCCACTATCCAACATGCTAAATAATACAAATTATGGATAAAATATTACTGGAACATACCCACACAAAATCACACATTTGCTATATACGGATGATCTAAAACTACTGGCAGCAACAAATCAAAAACTCAACCAATTACTAAAGATAACAGAAGTATTCAGCAATGATATAAATATGGCTTTTGGAACAGACAAATGTAAGAAAATAGCATAGTCAAGGGAAAACACACTAAACAAGAAGATTACATATTGGATAACCACAGCGACTGCATAGAAGCGATGGAAAAAACAGATGCCTATAAATATCTAGGATACAGACAAAAAATAGGAATAGATAATACAAATATTAAAGAAGAACTAAAAGAAAAATATAGACAAAGACTAACAAAAATACTGAAAATAGAATTGACAGCAAGAAACAAGACAAAAGCTATAAATACTTATGCTATACCAATATTGACCAACTCATTTGGAGTAGTGAAATGGAGTAACACAGACCTAGAAGCACTCAATACACTTACACGATCACAATGCCACAAATATAGAATACATCACATACATTCAGCAATAGGAAGATTCACATTAAGGAGGAAGGGGATTTATCGACATAAAAAACCTACATTATGGACAGGTAGACAATTTAAGAAAATTCTTTATAGAACGAGCAGAAACTATCAAAATACACAAAGCAATCACTCATATAAATACGTCGGCTACACCACTGCAATTTCATAACCACTTCTATAACACTTTAGATCACATAACATCAACAAATACGAAGAAAGTAAATTGGAAAAAGAAAACACTACAAGGCAAGCACCCGTATCATCTAACACAGCCACACATCGATCAAGATGCATCCAACACATGGCTAAGAAAAGGCAATATATACAGTGAGATGGAAGGATTCATGATTGCAATGCAGGATCAAACAATAAACACCAGATATTACAGCAAGCATATTATTAAAGATCCCAATACCACAACAGATAAATGCAGACTTTGCAAACAACAAATAGAAACAGTAGATCACATCACAAGCGGATGTACAATACTAGCAAATACAGAATACCCCAGAAGACATGACAATGTAGCAAAAATAATACATCAACAGCTTGCCTTACAACATAAACTTATAAAACAACACGTTCCCACATACAAGTAAGCACCACAAAATGTACTGGAGAACGATGAATACAAATTATACTGGAACAGAACCATTATAACAGATAAAACAACACCACATAACAAACCTGACATCATACTCACCAATAAAAAGAAGAAATTAACACAACTAATCGAAATATCCATACCCAAAACAACAAATATACAAAAGAAAACAGGAGAAAAAATTGAAAAATACATCCAACTGGCTGAAGAAGTCAAGGACATGGGGCATCAGGATAAAGTTGACATTATACCAATTATACTATCAATTACAGGAGTCATACCACACAATATCCACCAGTACATCAATGCAATACAGTACATCCAAACTTATAATCCAAACTTGTAATCCGTAATTATTGATGCAGGTTAAATTACCCGAAAGTTCCTAAATGCAATTTAAAATATAATGTACAGTTAAAAGGAAGTCACGCTTGATCAAGGTCCGCATCACTTTCCATTTTTGACCAGACATAAAGTCTGAGAAAAGAAAGAAGGAATAATAATAACTTTATTCAACATCAAATGGTACACTGCACATGTACAAAGAAACAGTAATGATTAAAGTTATTTGTACAATACACAAGACACATTCTTCTGAATTCATTAATTTACAACAAAATTACGAGATGTTTACTGATTTCTATTCACATAATTTCACAAAGCATTTGTTGTTCTTCATATAAGTGTGGTACTCTTCTAATGTGTAGAAAGGGTATTTTACTAAAAATTTCTTAAGCTGATGTTTCAGTTTAATTGCAGGAAGAGCCATGACTGCACTAAGCAGTGCATTAGCTAATTTTATACTTGCGTACTGAGGCCCCTTTTCGTAAAGTGCTGTTCTGTGGCTACCAATGTAAAATCTTTCTTTATTTCTAGTACTGTACTGGTGGAAATATGAATAAGTGTTTGGGTGCAGTCTTTTCATAAGCAGTATGGCTTTTAGAATGTATGTGTTTATAACAGTTAATGTAGTAACACTGTTCACGTTTACGTCGCACTTCACTTAGCGTAGACCGGGACTGTGTCCTAGGCATGCCCGATGTTAACTGACTGGGCATGGCCCGTGCTGCCGGAGTTGTTCTTGTTATGCCGGCAGAGGTCGCGTCCGAATTCTCGCGTGCCCTCTGGTGGACGGGACTCTACTTGCGGCAACTACCGTCCGTGACGCGCCGTGCCAATGTGCGCCTCCCGCGATCTTTCTGGTGGCTACTGCACTCCTCCTCCTTCGGGGGGTGAAGCCACTGTGATCCACTGCGTCGGAAGGTGGAGTGTCGGGCAGGAGTGATGACCTCCACATCCATTGGATCTGCCAACCCTCGAGCCGGAACCTTTGAATACGGCTGGAAGTGACCCACACGAAGAGGCCCCTGTCGTCCCACAACCGGAGCCCGAGACAGAACGGGCGACAAGCTGTCGAACTCCGGATCCTGTTCCACCTTGGGAGGGGCAAGACCCAGTGGCGGGGACGAAGGGGAAGGGACGACCACAGGTGAACCAGCCTCCTGATAAACCGGGCCTGCTAGGGGGGCCGGCTCTCGCTGGGGCATCTCGAACGATGGCGATGCCAGTACTGGAGCTGCTGGAGGCTGCCAAGGCTGAGAACCATCGCAGTGCGGCAGAGTCACAGCGGGGAGAGGAGGTAACGTCTCCTGTGAAACCAACACAGGTGCCAGCAATGGGGAAGCCGGTGTCCGAGAGGTCGGAGGGTGGGTGCCCGAATGTGGACGTAGCTGATTTTGGTGACGACGTACCACCCGGTCTCCCGCCTGCAAGGTATAGAGCCAGCGGCCATTTCGGCGCAGGACCACCGCCGGTATCCAACGTGGATTGCGACCAAACCCACGGGCCCAGACTGACATACCCAGTGGAAAGCCAGGTACTCCGTTTTGTGAAGACTGGCGAGGACCAGGCCGGAGGAGGTGCAGCAGAGTCCTAGGTTGACGCCCATGGAGGAGCTCTGAGGGGCTGCGTTCACCCATTGGTGTGGTCTGGTATGCCGTCAAGAAAAACGTCAATGCTTCCTGTGCAGGAAATTCGTGCACATACTTTTTCATCTGCATCTTAAATTTGCACACCATGCGCTTGGCTTCCTCATTCGATTGTGGATGGAAGGGGGGGAGAGCAAATGTGCCGAATACCGAAGCGCCTACAAAAATCCTGAAAGGTCTGCGAAATAAACTGCGGTCCATTGTCCGAGACCAGGGTGATTGGCAGACCGTCCACAGAAAAGATTTTTGCTAGTGCCTGGATTGCAACTTCTGAAGTGGTTGAGGAGCAGCGAACCACATATGGGAATCGGGAATAAGCATCAATGACAATGAGCCAAAAGCCATTGAGAAACAGGCCCGCAAAATCGATGTGAACACGTTCCCATGCTTGGGTTGCCGGCGGCCATGAAGAGAACGCTGCCCTGGGAGATGCTTGTTGGCTTGCACACTGGGAACAGGCGGCCACCAAGTGCTCAATTTCTCTGTCAATACCGGCCCAGTACACATGTCTGCGAGCCAAGGTTTTAGTACGGGAAACAACCCAGTGCCCCGCATGTAATAACGTGAGGACCTCCCTTCGTAAACTTGCAGGAACAACCACGTGAGGAGCTGTATCATCGGTAGCCAGAAGGAGAATGCCTTCCAAGACCGAGAGGCGGTCCCATAGAAGAAAATAATTACGAAGAGGGTCCGAGGCCCGACCTGGAGGGCGGGATGACCACCCCTGCTGAATGAGGCGAACTACTTGCCGGAGAACTGGGTCAGCTGCCGTTTCCCTGGCGACTCGAGAACTAGTGATCGGGAAGCCATCAACCGCTTGGCGGGACGCCACATCCAAATGAAAACACATAATCTCCTCTTGATCAAACGTAGGATCCGGGCCCACCGGAAGACGGGAAAGAGCGTCGGCGTTGGCATGCTGTCCTGTAGGGCGAAAATGAATGTCATAATGGTACTTAGAGAGGAACAAGGCCCAGCGCTGTAGTCTGTGGGCCGCCCTATCCGGAATCTGAGAGGCGGGGCCAAATAACGATATTAACGGCTTATGATCAGTGATTAACTGAAACTTCGTGCCATACAAGAAAGGGTGAAACTTGGTAACAGTGTAGACAATGCCCAAAGCCTCTTTTTCCACCTGGGAGTAATGGGCCTGCGCGGGACTAAGCGTTTTAGACGCAAACGCCAGTGGTTGCTCGGAACCATCTGCATTGCAATGGGCCAGGACCGCCCCCACCCCATACTGCGAAGCATCTGTAGCCAGGACCAATGGCTTATGGGGATCAAAAGTAGCCAAACAAGGGGCTGACATGAGGAGGTCCTTCAACGAGGTGAACGCTCGCTTGCATGCAGGCGACCAATCAAAAGGAACACCCTTGTGCAGAAGGCAGTACAGGGGGTGGGCTATAGTGGAAGCCCTGGGAATGAACCGGTGGTAATAGGCTATCTTGCCTAAAAAAGCTTGTAACTCTTTCAGCGAAGCGGGCCGAGGAAGGTTGACGATACCTTGGACCAAACTTCCTAGTGGCTGGATGCCGTGCCGAGAGATGGTGTAGCCCACATACTCAATGGACGGCTGGAAGAAGGTTGACTTATGCAGGTTGCAACGCAAGCCCACAGACCTGAATTTGAGAAAGAGGGTGCGAAGGTTGTGCAAGTGTTCCTTCGTGCTGCGGCCTGTGACAGTGATGTCATCCAGGTAATTAATACAATGAGGGATTGTCGACGTGACAAGCTCAAGATAACGCTGGAATATCGCCGGGGCACTGGATATTCCAAAGGCCAACCGCTGGTATTGGTAAAGGCCAAACGGGGTGTTGACGACCGCCAGCCGTTTGGAGTCCTCATCAAGTGGTATCTGATGATAAGCCTCCGACAGATCGATTTTCAAAAAATATTGGCCTCCTGCCTTTGAAATCGCCACAAAGACGTAATTTTCCCGAGGGCTTCCTTACAATAACAAGGGGTGAAGCCCACTCACTGGAAGAAATGGGAAGAACGACCCCTAGGGCTGTCAGCCGGTCTAGCTCTTCCTTTACCTGAGGGCGGAGGGCCAAGGAAATCTGCCTCGTGCGTAGAAAACGCGGGCGAGCCGACGCCTTCAACGTTAAGTGAGCTTCAAAATCTGAAACGCGCCCCAGGCCTTCCTCAAAAATATCGGGAAAGTCTGAGATCAAAGATTCCAATGATTGATAGGGAACGTCTTCGGAGACCAACTGTATGGTGTCAGCGATAGAAAAACCGAAAGCTTGAAAGGCATCCAGGCCAAAAAGGTTAGCGGAGCTCACATCACTGACAACAATAAAAGTAATAGGCCGAGTGACTGATTTGTAAGTCACATCGATAGTGAATTGACCCAGTAGGGGAATTAACTGTTTACCATAACCACGTAGACGCTGGTAAACTGGCGCCAACGGGGGCGATCCAAGGTCGGAATAAGTTTGTGCATTCAACAACGAAACTGCCGTGCCTGTATCTACGTGCAGTTGTAACCGGCGCGACCGAACCGACACCCCGATAAAGAGTTTGCGTGCCGATGCGTCGGGAGGCTGGCCGATGAAACTTCCTGAATGTCAACGTCCATGTCCTCTGTACCTGCTTCCTTCGATTCTTTTGAGGCTGAGCGGCAAACTTTAGCAATGTGACCTTTTTTATTACATTTGCGACAAACGGCCCAATGCTGGGGGCACTCTGACCGATCATGATGTATATAGCACGACGCACAGGACGGCAACAGGGGCCAGTGGCCAGAATTCTGTTTACGCGCCGTGCGGGAGCGGCTGTAACGGCCGGATTGTACCGCTTGCACGTCATCCACCCCGGACACAGTGGACGCGGCCGCGCCACCCTGAACCTCCGCGACATCGCACCACGCTTCCAGCTGTTGACCTGCTGCATGAGAGACTTCATACGATTGAGCAATGGACAGGACTTCCTCGACGGAAGGGTCTTCTAACTGCAGGGCCCGCTGCCAGGCCTCCCTATCAGGGGCCGAACGAACAATGACGTCGCATACCATAACGTGGGCATACGACTCTCGCGACTGCTCCGTGACAAAATGACATTTGCGACTAAGACTGTGCAGGGTAGCGGCCCACGCCCGGTAAGACTGATGGGGCTGTTTCTTGCATTGATAGAACTCGACCGTAGCCACCACAACATGTGTGCGGCGGCGATAATATGAAGACAGTAATGAACACAATGCGTCAAAAGACAAGGACGAGGGTTCCTGCAACGGCGCTAGCTGCCGCAAAACTTGATACAGCGAGGGAGATATCCAAGACAAGAAGAGAGCACGACATACCTCCGCATCAGCAACATGAAACGCCTGGAAATGCTGCCGAAGGCGATGTTCATATGCGTCCCAATCCTCCGCCGTCTCGTCATACGGGGGAAAGGGAGGAGGGAACTGCGCCGGAGCAGACGGTGTGGAAAGCAACGCTGGAAGCACTTGTTTCATGGTGGCCATGAGCTCCGTCTGCTGCGCAACCAAAACCCGCACCAAATCCTCCATGCCGTGGAGAAGCTGCGAAACCGGAACAATGACGCAACACGCGAAAGAACGGCCCTACTCGTCGCCAATTGTGTAGTAACACTGTTCACGTTTACGTTGCACTTCACTTAGCGTAGACCGGGACTGTGTCCTAGGCATGCCCGATGTTAACTGACTGGGCACGGCCCGTGCTGCCGGAGTTGTTCTTGTTGTTGTTGTTGTTATGCCGGCAGAGGTCGCGTCCAAATTCTTGTGTGCCCTCTGGTGGACGGGACTCTACTTGCGGCAACTACCGTCCGTGATGCGCCGTGCCAATGTGCGCCTCCCGTGATCTTTCTGGTGGCTACTGCAGTTAACACCTCTGGTTTTGGAAACATGTTGTGACAAGATTCCCTATATTTTGCTCCACAGATTATTCTCACACCCCTTTTTTGAAGAATGAGTAGCTTATCTAGATTAGCTTTGGTTGTCCCCCTCCCCCCCCCCCCCCCCCAAATTTCAATACCGTTGTTTAAGTGAGAGGAGAAAGGAGCACGGTATGCAGTCTTTAGGACTACAGTGTCTCTACAGAACTTGCTAACAGTACTGATTGCAAATATATTTTTTGACAACTTAGTTGCTAGGGAGTCAATATGTGTGTCCCATTTCAGGTTGCTTTGGATTGTTACGCCAAGGAATTTTACACTAGACTCTTTCTTTACCAATTCGTTGCCAATGCATAATTTAATTTCATTATTTAAACTACTTTTGTTAAAATCCATCAAACAAGTTTTACTGGTGCTTACATTTAAGTGGCTTTCATTAAAAAACTGTACAATTTCTTTTGTCACATTATTATTTCATCACACAATTCCTTTTTACACACAATGGACGTGTCATCAGCATACAGAACAATTTTGGAATTTATAATACAGTATTTAATATCATTTACATAGATCAAGAACAGAAGGGGGCGCAACACCAAGCCCTGGGGCACACCGTATTTTATGCAAGTGATTTCTGATTTGTAGACACCACTTTCAGTTTTAAGTAGAACAAACTGTTTTCTGTTGCTCATATAACACTTTATTAGGTCATAAGCAGCACCTCTAATGCCCATGTTCCATAGCTTGTCTAATAGGATGTCAACATTCACACAATCAAAGGCTTTTTCCAGGCCTAGGTATACACCTGCCACGTGTTCCTTGCCTTCGGTACCCTCTAACACCTCTTCAATTAGTTGAGCAGCTGCAGTGCTAGTTGATTTAACTTTTAGGAATCCATTTGGATTTTCGAACATCAGGTTGTGTTTGTTAAGAAAGTTTATAATCCTGTAGTATAAATCTTTCTCAACTATTTTGGAAAAGACAGGAAGGATTGAGACTAGTCTAGTTTTCCATTTTGTTGTTGTCACCTTTCTTAAAAATAGGTGTTACCTGTGCTATTTTTAGTCTGCCTGGAACGGTGCCTTATTCTATTATACTGTTGACTGCTACAGACAGAGGTACATAGACATTTTGGCTACAGGCTTTGAAAACATTAATATTTAGGCCATCATGCTCAGCTGAATTAGAGGGTTTTAATGAGCTAATGATGTCCATTATTTCTGCACACTTTGTGGGGGCTAGATATATACTATGGTCACATGTATTACCTTTCAAACTATAGTGCATGTTTTATGTTTGTCATTTATGGCTTCCCCTGCGGAAGAAAAATTTTTGTTGTTGTTGTGGTCTTCAGTCCTGAGACTGGTTTGATGCAGCTCTCCATGCAACTCTATCCTGTGCAAGCTTCTTCATCTCCCAGTACCTACTGCAACCTACATCCTTCTGAATCTGTTTAGCGTATTCATCTCTTGGTCTCCCTCTACGATTTTTACCCTCAAGGCTGCCCTCCAATACTAAATTGGTGATCCCTTGATGCCTCAGAACATGTCCTACCAACCTATCCCTTCTTCTAGTTAAGTTGTGCCACAAACTTCTCTTCTCCCCAATCCTATTCAATACCTCCTCGTTAGTTATATGATCTACCCATCTAATCTTCAGCATTCTTCTGCAGCACCACATTTCGAAAGCTTCTATTCTCTTCTTGTCCAGACTATTTATCGTCCATGTTTCACTTCCAAACATGGCTACACTCCATACAAATACTTTCAGAAACGACTTCCTGACACCTAAATCTATACTCGATGTTAACAAATTTCTCTTCTTCAGAAACGCTTTCCGTGCCATTGCCAGTTTACATTTTATATCCTCTATACTTTGACCATCATCAGTTATTTTGCTCCCCAAATAGCAAAACTCCTTTACTACTTTAAGTGTATCATTTCCTAACCTAATTCTCTCAGCATCACCCAACTTAATTCAACTACATTCCATTATCCTTGTTTTGCTTTTGTTGATGTTCATCTTATATCCTCCTTTCAAGACACTGTCCATTCCGTTCAACTGCTCTTCTAAGTCTTTTGCTGTCTCTGACGGAATTACAACGTCATCGGCGAACCTCAAAATTTTTATTTCTTCTCCATGGATTTTAATACCTACTCCAAATTTTTCTTTTGTTTCCTTCACTGCTTGCTCAATATACAGATTGAATAACATAGGGGATAGGTTACAACCCTGTCTCACTCCCTTCCCAACCACTGCTTCCCTTTCATGTCCCTCGACTCTTATAACTGCCATCTGGTTTCTGTACAAATTGTAAATAACCTTTCGCTCCCTGTATTTTACCCCTGCCACCTTCAGAATTTGAAAGAGAGTATTCCAGTCAACATTGTCATAAGCTTTCTCCAAGTCTACAATTGCTAGAAATGTAGGTTTGCCTTTCCTTAATATATTTTCTAAGATAAGTCGTAGGGTCTGTATTGCCTCACGTGTTCGAATATTTCTACGGAATCCAAACTGATCTTCCCCGAGGTCAGCTTCTACCAGTTTTTCCATTCGTCTGTAGAGAATACGCGTTAGTATTTTGCATCCGTGACTTATTAAACTGATTGTTCAGTAATTTTCACATCTGTGAGCACCCGTTTTCTTTGGGATCGGAATTATTATATTCTTCTTGAAGTCTGAGGGTATTTTGCCTGTCTCATACATCTTGCTCACCAGATGGTAGAGTTTTGTCAGGACTGGCTCTCCCGAGGCCGTCAGTAGTTCTAATGGAATGTTGTCTACTCCCAGGGCCTTGTTTCGACTCAGGTCTTTCAATGCTCCGTCAAACTCTTCACGCAGTATCGTATCTCCCATTTCATCTTCATCTACATCCTCTTCCATTTCCATAATATTGTCCTCAAGTACATTGCCCTTGTATAGGCCCTCTATATACTCCTTCCACCTTTCTGCTTTCCCTTCTTTGCTTAGAACTGGGTTTCCATCTGTGCTCATGATATTCATGCAAGTGGTTCTCTTTTCTCCAAAGATCTCTTTAATTTTCCTGTAGGCAGTATCTATCTTACCCCTAATGAGATAACCTTCTACATCCTTACATTTGTCCTCTAGCCATCCCTACTTAGCCACTTTGCACTTCCTGTCGATCTCGTTTGCGAGACGTTTGTATTCCTTTTTGCCTGCTTCATTTACTGCATTTTTATATTTTCTCCTTTTCCTTTTTGCCTGCTTCATTTACTGCATTTTTATATTTTCTCCTTTCATCAATTAAATTCAGTATTTCTTCTGTTACCCAAGGATTTCTACTAGCCCTCGTCTTTTTACCTACTAGGTCCTCTGCTGCCTTCACTGCTTCATCTCTCAAAGCTACCCATTCTTCTTCTACTGTATTTCTTTCCCCCATTCCTGTCAATTGTTCCCTTATGCTCTCCCTGAAACTCTGTACAACCTCTGGTTCTTTCAGTTTATCCAGGTCCCATCTCCTTAAATTCCCACCTTTTTGCAGTTTCTTCAGTTTTAATCTACAGCTCATAACCAATAGATTGTGATCAGAGTCCACATCTGCCCCTGGAAATGTCTTACAATTAAAAACCTGGTTCCTAAATCTCTGTCTTACCATTATGTAATCTGTCTGAAACCTGTCAGTATCTCCACCCTTCTTCCATGTATACAACCTTCTTTTATGATTCTTGAACCAAGTGTTAGCTATGATTAAGTCATGCTCTGTGCAAAATTCTATCAGGCGGCTTCCTCTTTCATATCTTAGCCCCAATCCATATTCACCTACTATGTTTCCTTCTCTCCCTTTTCCTACTACCGAATTCCAGTCACCCATGACTATTAAATTTTCGTCTCCTTTCACTATATGAATAATTTCTTTTATTTCATCATACATTTCTTCAATTTCTTCGTCATCTGCAGAGCTAGTTGGCATATAAACTTGTACTACTGTAGTAGGTGTGGGCTTCGTGTCTATCTTGGCCACAATAATACGTTTACTATGCTATTTGCAGTAGCTTACCTGCAGTCCTATTTTTTTTTTTTTAAACCGACTCCTGCATTACCCCTATTTGATTTTGTATTTATAACCCTGTATTCACCTGACCAGAAGTCTTGTTCCTCCTGCCACTGAACTTCACTAATTCCCACTATATCTAACATTAACCTATCCATTTCCCTTTTTAAATTTTCTAACCTACCTGCTCGATTAAGGGATCTGACATTCCACACTCCGATCCGTAGAATGCCAGTTTTCTTTCTCCTGATAACAACGTCCTCTTGAGTAGTCCCCACCCAGAGATCCAAATGGGGGACTATTTTACCTCCAGAATATTTTACCCAAGAGGATGCCATCATCATTTAATCATACAGTAAAGCTGCATGCCCTCGGGAAAAGTTACGGCCGTAGTTTCCCTTTGCTTTCAACCGTTCACAGTACCAGCACAGCAAGGCTGTTTTGGTTAGTGTTGCAAGGCCAGATCAGTCAATAATCCAGACTGTTGCCCCTGCAACTACTGAAAAGGCTGCTGCCCCTCTTCAGGAACCACACATTTGTCTGGCCTGTCAACAGATACCCCTCTGTTGTGCTTGCACCTAAGATACGGCTATCTGTATCGCTGAGGCACGCAAGCCTCCCCATCAACGGCAAGGTCCATGGTTCTTGGGGGGAAGGGAAGAAACATATTCATTAAAAATATTTACAATTTCCAGTTGGTCTTTTATGAGCATGCCATTGTGGTTAATAGTAAAGTCCATACAGGATTTGTCATTGCAGGTTCTAAAACTGTTTATGACTGCCCAGATGCCAGCAGTTACATTGTGTGAGTTTTGAAGCTTATTTGCAACATAGTTGCTCCTGGTCTGTGTGAGTAAGTCCTTATAGTGTGCTTGATATATTTTGAAGGCTTCGTTTAGCTCAGGAATCTCTCTATTATTCAACATTGCAGTGTGGAGTAGTTTTAATTTTTCCCTTGTTTCAGTGACATTACTATTTACCCAAATATTTTTGTTTATATTTTTTGTTTGTTTCTTTTTTGTGACTACAACTGGGTATGTGGCATTAAAGCAGTAATAGAAGTCAGCAGCAAAGCTATCATATGAAAAACTATTATTTTCAAACCATTTTATTTGTGCTAGCAAGCAGTTTAGTCTATTTATGTTGTGGTTATACATTATTCTTTTAGTTACAAACTGTTGACCGAGTGAGGTGACGCAGTGGTTAGCACACTGGACTCGTATTCGGGAGGACGACGGTTCAATCCCGTCTCCGGCCATCTTGATTTAGGTTTTCTATGATTTCCCTAAATCCTTTCAGGCAAATGCCGGGATGGTTCCTTTGAAAGGGCACGGCCGATTTCCTTCCCCGTCCTTCCCTCACACGAGCTTGCGCTCCGTCTCTAATGACCTCGTTGTCGACGGGACGTTAAACACTAATCTCCTCCTCCTCCTCCACAAACTGTTGCTTTGTGGTGACAGTGGGGCCTCATGGAGCTCCAATTTAAGCTGTACTGCATGGTGATCTGAGATGGCTAGTTTTAAAACCGATGCGCTGTGGGATAGGTGGGTCATGTTTGTTATTATGTTGTCAAGACATGTTTTACTATTGCCAATTTCTATAGTGGGTTCCCGAATGAGTGGGATCAGGTTAAATTCATCACACAGGCGATGTAACTTTTTGGTGCTGACATAATTTGTTAATAAATCTATATTAGACCCCCTGTAACTATAATATTTACATGACCATTTGGTCCAGAAAATGTTGTGTCTATATATACACGCAAGCCAGAAAGATTTACAAAAAAGGTATCTGTATTTGCTGCAGGTGGCCTGTAAACACCGATAACTGTTATGTTATCTCTACCCCATTTTAGGTTTATTGCAGCAAATTCTGAGACTCCTTCCAAGCAGGAGGCACTCACATCAATAACACTAAAATTACTTTCATTTACAGTGAAAATTGCTACACCTCCTACTACTGAAGACTGTGCAGAATTTCTTACACAGTGGTTTACTAATGCTAATCAGAGCTTCATTGTACCAATGTTCAGTTACAACTAATATATCAGGTTTGTCAATCCGAGAAATTACATCTAGATCATTATGCTTATTTCTAAGACTACCAAGATTCTGGTGTATGATTTTAAGGCTGAGTTTTACCTGCTGGACCTTAGAGGATAATTTTGGACTAGCAATGGGACCAGCAGGCTTTACAAGTTTCCCTGGCTTGCCAGTGGTGGCTGGTGTTGTGGGAGGTTTTGTTGAGGTGGGTTGTACCACCCCATGGCAATGGACTTCTTTTCATCACTTTGTGAACAGTGTCACCTGACTTCCTCAATAATTTTGCTACTAACAATCTTTTTGCCTCTTTTATTCACGTGCAGACCATGAGATGTGTGCAGCTCCCTTTCTAGATAGCTGACATCTACCAGAGACACATTCTGAAATTTATTACGTAGAGCTTTAATCCTATCATTTGTTTTATGAACTTCCCGGTTCACAATAGACTGTTTCATAAGATCATGCCTCTGTGGAATGTTGACAACAATTGTTTTAGTGTCATTTAACTTACCCAGTACCATTTTCATATGTCTAAATGCATAATTTGCTTGATTTCTTGCTACATCATATGAACCTCCCATAATAACGTCACAGTCATTGGATGAGAAAGAGTCACAATCCTGCATGCACAGCTTCACCACAGCTGGGGCTCCAAGCTGGATGTGGCATACAGCTGCAAAGTTGTCTTGCATATTTGCGATGTTTTGCGCTATTTCACGTCCATGGCTGTCTCCATATAATAGAATCCAGCCCTGCTTGTGTTTCTGATTGTCGTAATTTCTTTTGTTTTTCTCTAGGGATGATTTCTTGCATGTACTTTCACAGATTACATTTCCTTGGTCGGTTTGTTTACTTTCAGTTTCACATTTTGCACACGAGTTTGGGACATGGTGTTTTCTGAACTTATCACTGACAGTTTTTTTGCTGCTTGAAGGGTTACTTCTAGTTTGCACGGACTGAACTTGTTCTTGTTCCACTATTTTGTCGAGAATTTGAAACCTGTTTTGAGTAATGATGGCAGGAAAGCTTTCCTTGGTTTTTAGTTTAGGCCTACAGTCGTTCATCAGATGCTGTTGTTCAAATTCACACACCTTCTTATTTAAGACAGTAACTTCAGCCTTTAGGCTCTGGATTTCGCTTACCATATCGCCGACTAGTACAGATAATTCACACCTACAGTCACAAATTTTTGCTTTATGATAGTTATCTGAGTTCTTAACGCAGCACTGAATACAGTTCCAGCATGTTATAAACTCATTATTTTCTTTCACAGATGAGTTCACTTTTGCACATCGAAAATGATGAGAGTTATTACATTCCTTGCATGTGATTCCAGTTTTCAGTACATTTTCACATTTTTTACACTTTTCTCCATCAAAACATGAGTTTTTATGTAAGCTAAGAACTTTACCATTACTATTTGCCACCATCTTGCCATTCACTTGTTTTAGTTATTAAAAGAACACTTCACTTGATAAGTCGGCCCCTAAGTTTTATTTTTAATAAATGTGTAGATTATGGAGTTTTTGAGGAGTCACTCAAAATCTGAATAGTTATCTTCGTATTCTGAAAAGGCGATAAACAACTCCCCCAGAGAGCTACCTACCAGTTTCTGCTGTGCCATTATTCTCAAAAATATTTACTGTAGATCATTCGTGTACATTCAGTTCAGTAGTTATTTTGAAATCATGTCCTTTGCAACAACAGTATGAGTTTCAGCCAGTTAGAGATACCTCTGCAGCTGTTCTTTAAATTGTCAATGAGACTTTGACAGCTGTTGAAAATAAGAACATGGTGTTACTTGTTTTATGCAATCGAAGCAAAGCATTTGAGTACATCCCTTTCAGCATATTCTGAACAAAATTGGAGTATTATGTTGTACATAAATCTACATTAATGGTAATTTCTTCCTAAATGAGCAAAAGAAGACAGTTTGTCTCAGCTACAACGAGACATTCCCATTTAGTAAAAACTGGTGTGGATGTTTTGCAGGGTTCTGTCATTGGTCCCCTTTTTTTCATTGTGGCTCACAATGACCTGCCACATTGTGTATCACAGTCTGTAAATTGTTATGGTGAGGATATAAATTTACTTATTTCACACCATGACATCTCAGCTCTTGATAAGATTATGGTACACAAGAAACTTGGGTGTCTGCATTAAACTGGTTTGCAATAAACTTATTTGTAAACCAGTCAAAACCCTAAAGTTTGTGGTAGATTTGTTAAAGAATATTGAAAATAAATGTCAGACTTTTAGGAATCAGTGATTCCAAACTCGAGTGGGAAGAACATGTCAGCCAAGTCTGCAGGAAGGTCTCCAACTTCACTTGGAAACTGAAAGAGATAGTCAACAGCAGCTATCTCTGTATGACATGTTTCAGGCTCTTTCAGTCACATATCTCATGCTGCCTACTCAAATGGGTTCATTCCCCCTTGTCTCAGTGAAAAATAAGTAAAAGAATATAAAAAATGTCCACGTAATATTCAAGGATGATTGCTCTCATTTGCCCTCTTTTTAATAGGCTTGTGGTACTGTTAAGTCGTGAACCTGTATATCCATGTCTCTGCACTCCTTGTCAGGAACAACATTAACGATTGTATTTCCAGGGAAGCACTTCAAATACCTGACACTAGAAATTAGGCAAACATCGGCATTCTAAGGCACAAGCTAACAATAACAGGAAACTCCCACAGAGTGAATTCCGTCAAAATATTTAGCAAATGTCCTCTTTATGCTTGAGTCATGCCATTTAAAAACTTCAAAACAATGTTATATCACTGGCTAAAAGAAGGCTCATCTTGCAATATAAAATAGTTCTATGATGTGGTCAGTGTTGATTTTAATATTAAAGATTGTAGCTGTATGGTACCATACAATTTGATTACACTACTTTTACCTCATATGATGAAATCTATTGCATGTAAAATGATTAATGGCAAATAAATAAAACTTTAAAGATTACACAATCAAATAAACAGATACATGTAAAGAACACTATAGAGGAGCAAAAATTAAATTTTGTGTTTAAAGTTACAGTCAGTCTTACAAATTAATGAGTAATTTAAGGTCATCTTCAGCATAGTTTTTAAATTCTTCAAGAGTGGAGAAAGCCTTTTTCTTTCAGCCACATTTGGATTTTATTTTTGAAGCCATTTAGTGAGATGTGATATGACCGTGAAGATAATTTATTAATAACCTCCATGCCTAGGTATTCACAACTTCACCCTCTCTTCTTATGCCTTGTTGTAGGTATGTTTATTTTTAAAGTTTGATGAGTATTATGCTGCTGCACAGACTGTATTAGGTTATACTGGTATATAGTTTTCTTTTCCATACGCTTAGCAACAGTGTATGAAGAGATATGGTATGGTTAATATATTTGACTGTTTGAAATAAGGCATATGAGATATTTTAGTTACGGGGCTGCTTCTGCCAGACAAAAATTTTTTGGCCCCAGAAGAGAATGCCATATATTAGATGTATATATCACTAGATAGAATGGTATTAGAACAGGTTTAGTCATTCTGGTATTTAGGAAGTTTGAAACTTCCAGCTCAAGCTATACAAAGGAAGTGAGATACAGAATCTCCATGGGAAAGAGAGCTTTCGGGAGAGTGAAAGGTTTGCTGACAGCCAGAAGCATCCCCAGTACTCTTAGGAAGAGGTTCGCCAAATGTTTTATGTGGATTGTGGTGTCTTATAGCTCTGAAACATGAACAGTTGGACAGACAGAACAAAAATATTTAGAAAGTGTTGAAATGTGGTTATCGAGAAGAATGAATAAACTGAAATGGATCAACAGAATGAGAAATGAGGATGTGCTGAGAAGGGTAGGAGAGAAACTTTATGAGGATGATACAGAAGAGGAAAGCATCTTGGATGGGACACAATGTGTAGGAATTGTATGCTACACAGAATCATGCAGGGAAAAGTAGAAGAAAAAAAAGGGAAAGGAAGGAGAAGGTTTTGAATAGTAACAAATGTGAAGGAGGGTGATCAGGGCGGAGATATGGACGATGTCCAATTGATACCTGTCTGAGGAGAAATTTACTGAAAGAAACTAAGAATTAAGCAACATCTTTTCAGAAACTCTTGTGTGTATTTTACTCAACATAGAAATGACATGTGGCAGCTTTTTTCATGTATACTCTGTATGACTGCTCCAAGTTAATGCCTAGTCTAGTACGGGAGGGGGGGGGGGGGACATTCCAGCAAATTTTAGGTTATTATTTTACTATGAAACATGATATACTACTTACTGCAATTAGAACTATTAATTACTATGGCATATAATTATATTATGAAAAGGATGGTTGCTACTCATGATATGGCGGAGATGCTGAGTTGCAGATAGGTACAACAAAAAGATTGCCACAAAATGACTTTCGGCCAACAAGGCCTTTGCCGGAAATAGACAACAGACACATAGACACTCATGTACACATGACTGCAGTCTCTAACTGGCCTAAGCAGCCAGACTGTGGTCATATGTGTGAGAGTTGTGTTTGCATAACTGTGTGTGTGTGTGTGTGTGTGTGTGTGTGTTTCCGACAAAGACCTTTTGGCCAAAAGCTCACTTTCTGGCAGTCTTTTTGTTGTGCCTATCTGAAACTCAGCATCTCCGCTATGTAGTGAGTAGCAACTATCCTTTTCGTAATATTGTTACTTTCTGTCCTGGATTTTCCATTTTTTTAATTACTGTCACTTGTATGACAAATTGTACATTCTTATCACTGTTTCTAGTTGTAAATGAGAGGTCTGGTTTTCCAATTCTGGTGAAGCATATTTTTGTTGAAATGTACACCCACCGAGGGCCAATTCAGTTGAAGCATATTTTTGTTGAAGTGTACACCTGCCGAGGGTCACAATCAACAAATAACAATATTATTTGTTTTTAAACCAACTAAAGTTCTATTTTATTGATGTAGGAAAGAAGTAGAAAGACTGGGTGAACTGGTGGAACTGAGGGTTGTGTAGTGCTGAGATGGAAACGGACAAGGGGATATGTGTGTAACGGACAATGGCTAAAATGACTAATGAAGGTTGAGAGGTTAGGAGGGTTAAAGGAACGTAGGATATATTGTAGGGAGAGTTCCCACCTGGCAATTCAGTAAAGTTGATGTTGATGGGAAGGATCCAGATGGCGCAGGCTGAGAGGCAGTCACTAAAATGAAGAATATCATGGTTGGCCAGCATGCTTAGCAACAGGGTGGTACAGATTTTCTTGGCCACAGCTTTTTGGTGACCATCCTTGCGGACAGACAGCTTGTTGGTTGTCATGTCCATGTAGAATGCAGCATACTGGTTGCAGCTTAGCTTGTAAGTCATAAGACTGGTTTCACAGGTAGCCCTACCTTTGATGGGAAAGGTGATGCTTGTGACTGGACTGGAGTAGGTGGTGGTGGGAGGATGTTGGGGATGGTCTTCCATCTAGGTCTGTTACAGGCATGTGAGCCATGAGGCAAGGGGTTGGGGGTAGCTGTGTAGGGATGGACAAGGATATTGTGTAGGTTCAGTGTGTGACGGAATACCACTGTGGGAGGGATGGGAAGAACAGTGGGTAGGGCATTTCTCATTTCAGGGCACGACGAGAGGTAGTCGAAACCCTGACAGAAAATGTGGGGTAGTTGTTCCAGCCCTGAATAGTACTGAGTCACGAGGGGAATACTCCTCTGTGGGCGTATTGTGGGGCTTTTGGAGATATTGGGTGACAGGAGAGATGAGGCACGGGAGATCTTTTTTGTACAAGATTGGGAGAGTAATTATGGTCTGTGAATGCCTCAGTGAAGCCCTTGATGTACTTTGAGAGGGACTGCTCATCACCACAGATGTGGCAGCCATGGGTGGCTTGGCTGTATCGAAGGAATTTCTTGGTATGGAATGGGTGGCAGCGGCCAAAGTGGAGGTATTGCTAGTGGTTGCTACCTTTGATATGGACAGAGGTACTGATGTAGCCAACTTTGAGGTTGGGGTCAACATTGAGGAAAGTGGCTTGTTGGCTTGAAGAGGATGAGGTGAAGTGAATGGGGGAGAAGGTATTGACATTCTGGCATAATGCAGATAGGGTGTCCTCACTCTCAATCCACATCACGAAGATGTCATCAGTGAATCTGAACCAGGTGAGGAGTTTGGAGTACTGGGTGGTTAGAAAAGACTCCTCTAGATGGTCCATAAATAGGTTGGCATGGGATGGTGCCATGCGAGTGCCCATAGCCGTACCCTGGATTTGTTTGTAGCTGATGCTTTCAAAAGAGAAGTAATTGTGGGTGTGGATATAGTTGATCATGGTGACTAGGAAGAAGGTTGTAGGTTTGGAAGTCATTGGGCATTGGGAAAGGTAGTGTTCAATAGTGGCAAGGCCGTGGGCATTATGTTAGTGTAAAGAGAGGTGGCTTCAGTAGCGACTCACATGGCACCATATGTTCAAGAAACAGGGAGAGTTGGTGGAGGAAATGGTTAGGATCTTTTACATTGGAGGGTAGGTTGTGGGTAATAGGCTGAAGTGTTGGTCTACGAGAGCAGAGATTCTCTCAATGGGGTCACAGTAAACGGCCACTGGGTGGTTGGATTTATGGACTTGAGGAAGCATGTAGAAGTTACGAGTGTGGAGAGTGGTAGGGGTGAGGAAGCAGATAGATTCCAGGGAGAGAGTTCTGGGATAGGCCTAAGATTTGAGAAAAGACTGGAGATCCTGCTTGATTTCTGGAATGGGATCAATGTGGCAGGGTTTGTAGGTGGATGAATCAGAGCTGGTGGAGTCCTTTAGCCTGGTAATCCTTGCAGTTCAAAACAACATTGGTGAAGCCGTTGTCAGCAGGTAGGATTATAAAGTCAGGATGAGTTTTTAGGCGGTGCATTGCAGTTATTTCTGGGGATATTAGGTTAGCTTGCATGTTGTGGGATTTGTAGAATGATGGTGATGCAAAATTTGAGGTCATTAAATTCAGGGATGATAGATTAGATTCAAGACCTGTCACATACATCCTCCCAGCGCCACCTACTCCACTCCAATCACAAGCATCACCTACCGCTTTTGTGAAACCAGTCATGTGATCTACAAGCTAAGCTGCAAACATAGTGCTGTATTCTACATGGACATGACGACCGACAAACTGTCTGTCCACATGAATGGCCACCGACAAACGGTGGCCAAGAAACAGCTGGACCACCCAGTTTTTGAGCATACTGCCTCAAATGACTTTCTTCTTTTCAGTGACTGCTTCACAGCCCGTGCCATCTGGATCCTTCCCACCAATACCAACTTTTCTGAATTTCGCATATGGGAACTCTCCCTGCAATACATATACCTTTCCATAGCCCTCCTGGCCTCTACCTTCGTTAATCATTGCCCTTACCCACCTATACTCTTGCCTGTTTTCATTCCAGCTCTACACAGCCCTCTGCTCCACCAGCGCAGCAACCCCCTGCCCCTCCCCCTGTCCTCCGTCTAACCTCCTGACTGCACCTTACTGCCTTACCCTCTCCCCACCTCATCCCTGTAAGCAGAACTTTACTGTCCCTCACCCCTTCCTCCTCCCTGCCCCAGCCTCATACACCCACCACTCAGTTTGCTTCTCCCATCATGCACTGCTTCTTGCAGTCTGACCTGTGCAACCAGAGACTATGGTCACGTGTGTGTGTGTGAGGTGTGTTTGCAATGTATGTTGTCTATTCTGATGAAGGCCTGTCTGGATGAAAGCTTTGTCTGACAGTCTTTTTATTGTGATTTTTCATAATATTGTCATTATTCCATCCCCTATTTTTCATTGTTTAATTTTGCCTGACAGCTTTACTTCATAACCCAGTGCTGCTTTCCTTTGGTACTATTTTCAGATACACTGTGTATGCTCAGTGTCAGTCCTGTTTTCTACTTACAACATATGGCTACAGGACAGTGTTGACTGTTGGACAAGCAACTCATGTTGCACATTGCACCGATATTGTTAATCCTGATCACTGTTCTTGTGTCACTCTTGCATATTTTTATGTGTTATTTTCCATACCTTTCCATGGCACATGAACTTGTATTTCACCCTGCCAATCATTCCCCATGCCTTCTCCTCTCTATTACAGATACCACATACTCACTTTGCCTGATCCATCACATCTGCTGTCCTGTCCCTCTTATTTAGTTTGTCTGTGAATTTGTAGTGTTTTCAGGTCGATTTCAGTTTGTTTTCGCTTTTTGCTGTTGGCCTACTCCACAGATTTCATCCCATTCCCCCATACTCCATCCATTTCATCCGTTTTGTGACTTTTACCATGTGTTTTGGTGAATTTTTGGGACATATCTGTACATTTACATATTTTATGCTTTTTTTATCCTCCACCAAGAATCCTTGTTTTATCCTCCACCAAGAATCCTTGCTCCTTCCATCTGCATCAGTAGAGAAAAGTTTCTTATCCCATAGCCTGAATCCAGTCCCACATACTGTTCCTGTATTGTTGCTTGGCACATGAAATTTTCCCAGATGGCCTTACCATCAAATTACCCATCTCTAGCTGCAACTCCTCCTTCCACAAATACCTCCATCTGTTCAGAGATTCTGCCATCCATAACCGTCACCAACATAGTCCTGCAAAACAATGGCAGTCAGGCCCAAACCTACTTGCAGTACCTCCTCTCCATCAGTAAAATTCTCCTACTATGAAAGTTCAGATACCCAGATCCTGTATCACACACTGAAATTCTTGCCCTCCAGCAACTAGAATAGCATGCACAATGTGACCTCAATAAACTCTTCAACCCGTTCTCTTTCTACTCCCACCTTAGTCTTTCATTCTCCATTGCTTCTACAACAACCTCCAAATATGTGCCACATCCCCTCATAGCTGTCAAACCCTGCCTTGCAGACCTGGTACATTTACCCCTCCCTCAAAAATTCCTTCCCACTGCCACACAGAATTCAGAACCTAAAGTCCATAAGCACAACCACCCAGGATTTCCAATTGTGGACAGTTACTGCGCTCCCGCTCCCTCTCAGAGAATCTCTGCTCTCTTAGACCAACGCCTTCATCCTATTATGTGCAACCTACCCTCCTATATAAAAGATACCAACAATTTCCGCCACTGACTCTCCACGGTTTCTGTCCCTTACTGCATGGTACCCTGCGCTTGATGCCACTTCTGTTTACTCTAACATCCCTAATGCCCATGGCCTTGCCACTATTGAGCACTACCTTTCTCAAAGCCTGATGGGTTCCAATCGTACAACCTCCTTCCTGTTTTCCATGACCAACTATATCATCACCCACTATTACTTCTCCTTTGAAGCAATCAGCTACAAAAAAAAAATCCGGGGTACAGCTATGGACACGCACTGGCATCGCCCTATGCCACCTAATTCATGGACCATCTGGAGGAATCCTTTCTAACCACTCACCTGGTTCAGATTTACTGATGACATCATTGTGATCTGGATCGATTGTGAGGACACCCTATCCACATTTCTTCAGAACCTCAAAACTTCTTCTCCATTTGCTTCACCTAGTTCTCCTCAATGAACTAAGCCACCTACCTTGATGTTGACCACCACTTCAAAGATCAAAGATGGCTACATCATTACCTTTGTCCGTATCAAACCTACCAACCACCAGCAATACATTCACTTTGACAGCTGCCACACGCTCAATATCAAGCATTCCCCTCATGACTCAGTACTACGTAGCACTGGAACAACTGAATCACATTCTCTGTCAGGGTTTTGACTGTCTCTCATTGTACCCGAAAATGATGAATGTCCTACCCACTGTCCTTCCCACCCCTCCCACACTGGTATTCCACCACCCACTGAACCTACGCAAAATTCTTGTCCATTCCTACGCAACACCTGCTCCCAAGCAGGGCTCATATTTTTGTAATAGACCTAGACTCAAGACCTGTCCCATACATCCTTCCAGCGCAACCTACTCCACTCCGGTCACAAGCATAACCAGTCCCTTCAAAGGCAGGACTACCTGTGTAACCAGTCATGTGATCTACAAGCTAAGCTACAACCACATGCTGTGTTCTATGTGGGCATGGCAACCAATAAACTGTCTGTCTGCAAGAATGGTCACCGAGAAATGGTGGCCAAGAAACAGCTGGACCACTCAGTTGCTGAGCACACTGCCCAACATGACCTTCTTCATTTCAGTGACTGCTTTGCAGCCTGTTCCATCTGGATCCTTCCCACCAACATCAACTTTTCTGAACTGAGCAGATGGGTAATCTCCCTACAGTATGTCCTATGATCCCATAACCCTCCAGGCCTCTACCTTGGCTAGTCATTGTCCTTCATCCACCTATTACCTTGCCTGTTCCATTCCAGCACTAGACAGCCCTCTGTACCACTAGCGCATCCACAGTCTTTTCCATTGACCGCCTATCTCCTCTGCTCTCCATCTAACCTGCTGACTGCATCTAACTGCCCTATCCTCTCCCCACTTTGTCCTTGTTTGCTCCCACAAGTATCACTTTACCGTTCTCAACCCCTAACCTGCTATCACTTCCCCTCTTTGCCCCAGCGTCCTCCTTGCCCCCACCACACAGTTTGCCTGTCCTGTCATGCACTGCTGCTTACAGAGTGACCTGGGCAGTCAGTGACTAGTCAAATGTGTATGAGTTGAATTTGCGTGAGTGTATTTATTTATTTACATGTCTAGTTCCATAGGACCAAATTGAGGAACAAATCTCCAAGGTCATGGAACATGTCAGTACATGAAATTACAACGTAAAACTAATAACAAATAAAATAAAATGTTTATGAATCCAAAAAAAGTCAAGCCAGAAGTTTTAAGTAAACACAGTCAACAATATAACATAAGAATCAGCGTAATTTTTCAAGGAACTCCTCAATAAAATAGAAGGAGTGATCTATGAGGAAACTCTTCAGTTTCGATGTGAATGTGCATGGATTACTCCTAAGATTTTTGAATTCTTTTGGTAGCTTATTGAAAATGCATACAGCAGTATACCGCACACCTTTCCTCACAAGAGTTAAGGAAGTGCGATCCAAATGCAGATTTGATTTCAGCCGGGTATTAACTGTGTGAAAGCTGCTAATTCTTGGGAATAAGCCAATATTGTTAACAAGAAATGACAGTAAAGAATATGTATATTGAGAGGCCAATATCAAAATACCCAGACTAGTGAACAGTAGTCGACAAGAGGTTCGTGAACTTAACACCACTTATTGCCCAAACAGCTCATTTCTGAGCCAAAAATATTTGTTTAGAGTGGGAAGAGTTATCCCAATATATAACACCATACGACATAAGAAAATCAAAATAAGGCAAAGTAGACTAATTTTTGT
The DNA here is from genome assembly GCF_023864345.2 of Schistocerca serialis cubense. Lineage (NCBI taxonomy): Eukaryota > Metazoa > Arthropoda > Insecta > Orthoptera > Acrididae > Schistocerca > Schistocerca serialis. The sequence continues at coordinate 265,743,948 of NC_064643.1, forward strand.
GTTGAATGATCTCTTACTTCAGATACCATTCAGATAGTAAAAATGGCAGCATTAAGTCTTTGAACAAGATCCTGAACGTGGGCTTTCCACGACTGTTTACTATCTATCTGATCACCTAGAAATTTGTACAGTTCAGTTTCACTAATCATATGCCCATTCTGTGAATTTAAAACGTCGGGTTTTGTTGAATTGTGTGTTGGAAAATGTAAAAATTGACTCTTACTGTGATTTAGCATTAGTTTATTTTCTACAAGCCATGAACTTATGTCATGAACTGCACTATTGGAAACAGAGCCAATGTTGCACACAACATCCTTTACTGCGAAACTAGTGTCATCAGCAAACAGAAGTATTTTAGAGTTACCTGTAATACTAGAGGGCATATCATTATATAAATAAGGAACAGGAGTAGCCCCAGCACTGATCCCTGAGGCACCCCCCATTTGACCATACCCCACTCAGACCCCACAGCTCATAATGACTTGCTGTCTCTTCTTAAAGTAAGAGATGAACTAGTTGTGAGCTACTCGCCGTATTCCATAATGGTTCAACTTCTGGAGCAATATTTTGTAATCAGCACAATCAAACGCCTTAGTTAAATCAAAAAGTATGCCTAGTGTTCGAAACCTTTTGTTTAATCCTACAATACCTCACAGAGAAAAGAGAAAATAGCATTTTCAGTTGTTAAATGACTTCTAAAGCCAAACTGTATACATACACAGGCTTTTCAATAACTTTAGCAAACACTGATGGCATATAAATAGGTCTAAAATTGTCTACATTATCCCTTTCTCCCTTTTTATAAAGTGGCTTTACTACTGATTACTTTAATTGTTCTGGAAACTGGCCATTCTTAAAGGAAAAATTACAAATATCGCTAAGTACAGGTCTAACATGTGCAGCACAGTACTTTAATATTCTTCTAGGCACTCCATCATATCCATAAGAGTCCTTAGTCTTCAGTGATTTAATTATTGACTCAAAATCTCCCCCTTGTTAGTATCACAGAGGAGTACTTCAAACATCAGTCTCGGAAAGGCATTTTCCAAGAAAGTTATATAATTCCCTGTAGAAGTTAAGTTTTTATTTAATTCACCAGCAATGCTCAGAAAATGATTGTTAAATGCTGTACATATCTGACTTATCAATAAGAGAAATATTTTTACTACTAACTGACTTTATATCGTCAACCTTGTGCTGCAGACCAGACATTTCCTTCACAACTGACCATATGGCTTTAATTTTATCCTGTGAATTAGCTATTCTATTTGCATACCACATATTCTTTGCCTTCCTAAAAAACATTTTTAAGTACCTTACAATACTGTTTTTGTAATGGCTACTGTAGCTGGACTGTGACTACTTCTAACATTTTGATATAATTCCTGCTTTGTTCTACATGATATTCTTATCCCACTAGGCAGCCACCCAGGCTACCTTTTACTGCTAGTACCTCTTTGAGAATGTTGTAATGGAAAGCAACTCTCAAAGAGCATGAGAAAAGTGTTAAGGAAAGCATTATATTTCTCATCTATGTTACTGAAACTATAAACATCCTGCCACTCTTGTTCCTTAACTAGGTTTAAAAAACTCTCTATTGCTGTTGGATTAGCTTTCCTACTTAGTTTGTAATTATGTGTGACATATGTTTGAGTACAAAAGCCTTTTAATGTTAAAATTTGTGCATCATGGTCTGAAAGGCCATACACCCTTTACTAACAGAATGCCCATCTAGTAATGAAGAATGAATAAAAATATTGTCTGTGGCTGTGCTACTGTTCCCCTGCACCTTAGTTGGAAAAAACACGTTCTACCTCAGATCATATGAGTTTAGGAGATCTACCAAATCCTTTTTCTTGCACAATCATATACAAAGTTAATATTGAAGTTATATAACTAATTTCTGATACTTTGTATAGCTTAAGCAGAAATGCTCTGAAGTCAGAGCTAGGGGACCTATAAACAACAACAATTAGAAGTTTATTTTCACTAAATTCAACTGCACTACACAACATTCCAATATCTGTTCAGTGCAGTGCTGTGATACATCTTTGGACTCAAACAGAATACTACTTTTTATGTACATGGCCACTCCCCCACTCCCCAAGGAACTCCTTGGAAAACAGTCAGCTAATCTGTAATCTGGTAAAGGATGCCTCTGAATTATCAAATTATTTAAGTGGTGCTCCAATATACCAATAATGTCAGTCAACATCTATAAGCAGTTCAATAACTTTATCTTTAATACCTCATATATTTTGATGAAGTTTTCTAATTTCTTCTCTACTTGAATACCTGACCTCCTCTGAAGGTAATTCCTTAGTTAGAGGGATATCCTTTAACCAGGTACACCTATCAGCTGACTTCAGTCTAAAAAAGGTGCAGCTCTAACACCAAGTACTACAGGAATTTTTCCATGAATGATCCCATCACCACCCACAGTTGTTTATGATGTCTCTTCTGATGAAGACCTGTGTGGCTGATAGATTTGTATGACAGTCTTTTTGTTGTGCCGATCTGTGAGACAGAATCCCCGCCACTTGGTGAGTATCAACTATCCTATTCATAATATTGTCATTATTCCATCCTGGATTTTCCATTGTTTACTTTGTAATTTAGGCTGTGTTTCTCTTCAATTTACCTTTGTAGCTGTGTCTTGCCAACTCCATAGGTTCAAAATCATTTGTTTGTAATCCTTAAATCATCCTCATTGGAGTCCATACTTGCACATCAGACTTGTGAAAGAATGTCAACATCTTCACTAGCAGAAGATTTATTCAATATAACTTTTCTTGCAGCTTTGTATTAATTTTTTAGTTTTTTTTTTTTTTTTTCAACTTCATTTTCTTTATTTTTCCAGTATTTTAAAGGTTCCCAGGTCATTTCAGTTTTTTTAGGGCAGTACTGAGGATTTTCCTCTTTCATCATTTTCCTTCTTGCTGGTGCCTTTGAAAAGACTAGACATTTTCATCTTCAGGCGTCCTTCACTTGCGTGTACTTACAGTTCTTTGCAGAATTTTTGTATTTGTTGTTTAAATTACTACAGCAGTCTAACGCCCCTCAAATTTCAGTTCTTGTAGCTCTTTAGATCTTTCACCCATTAACAAAAATGTGACTGGCTATTATTATTGATCAGAGTATTCGAGAAATGGGTACCATGAGTGGTTGTGTGGTAGGATTGTAAATCAGAGTTTGTCAGATAGGCTGAAATAATGAATTAATTAAAAAACATTATTTTATGTACAGCATAAGCAAGTACCTTTGTAAATTATACAGAGAATGTTAGATAGGTTGTGTTGAGGTCAGTGAAAATTAGGTTGTCACTAATATAATAGAAAGTATGTTGCCAGAAGACCATTTGCGGATAGTTTTTGCTAATGAACCCTATGTGTCCTTGACTTGGATCAAGCTGTGTGAGACATAGAAATCGTTAGTTTTGCTAATTGTAAAAGAAGGATTGCTGAGCAGAAGAGTGGCTTGCGTGGCATCTCTTTCCCTCAGTATCACAGAAATGGTCGACGTGGGTGAGATAGTTTAAATTGTTTTAGGTGTAATAAACCAGACATTTTGTTTGGTACTGTCAAGCTAGATGTGAAAAGGTAATGACGTACAATGTTTTTGGACATGGAGTTAAGGGATGTAACCATTTAAGTAGAATCAGCAAGTCCTCCCTACTCGTTATCTGTGCCACCTTTAACCATCAACAACTCTGTGGTCTCTTGGATTCTAGCAGCAATATTTCCTTGGTTAATTAATCATGATATCTCAAGTGTGGGATGATATGTAAATTTCCCATCTTTAAGACCACTGGATAAACAAGTCCGGACTGTTAATGGTTAGTCATTGCCTTTATTGGGTGGGATAAGAGTTAATTTAAAATTTCAGCAATTCCCATGGCCTATTAGAATCTGTGTCAGCAAACATTTTTTACTGAGTTACTATTGGGATATGATTTCATAGAAAAAATGGGTTGTGTCTTAGACTGCTTTGGAAACAAATTTGACTTTAAATTTCATCCAGTTAAGGACTATCAGTAATATAGCCATGGTCAACTTTCTCCAGTTAACATTACTGATTCTAGTTATTTCTAATTTGAAGTGTAACATTTGAGGGCGGATGAAGCCCAACAGTTATTAAGTGAATTCCATATGTTTTGATGGAATACTTGAGTGTAACCAACAAAATCAAGTATCAGGTCAGGATACCCAAAATGCATAACTTAAGGAATATAGTTGATAAACTGTTCGTGGAGGGAGTCAGTAGGCCTTCTGCCTCTCCGTATGCTTCCCAGTGTTTGTGGATTCCAAAGGCAACCATGAAAGTTTTGGGCCCATTGTGGACTAACAGGTGCTTTTGAACTTTTTTAATATTTAATTCTTTATTGAAATAACTTTGATCATTGTTTTTATTCAGTTAATTGGTTTAAATGTAATCTTTTATTTCTATTCCTCTGTTACATCATTTTAATCATTGTACAATTTTTTCATTTGTTATTATTTTTTCTATGTACCATTCTTTTTTTGCTAGGAATTGTTGTGAATGTGAATGTAGTTAATTTAGCTGTTATAATATTTAAATATTTGAAAATGCTGACCTGTCAGTTAAAAAACCAAAGACGAAATAATCTATGCAATTGTGTCAAAAATTATTATTTGTCATTACAAGATGTGCATTTTCTTGGGTGGCAATCATGCTACAAACATTAAAACATACTCTAAATTCCTATTGCACTATGGGCAAAATAACAACTGAAGATTTAAACAAAAGGAAGGGTTATAAGTAAAATGAAATCCAAGTAAAATGAGGAATAGAAGTACTGAATTCAGTATTTATCTGGTGATTTTTCTGACATTTTGCCAGCCAGTCATGCTGCACCCTCCAACTGCAGTGGTGGACTGGAGCCAAGCTTGTGGCTGCAGACTATATGTACCTTGCGCCAACACCCAAGGGCTTCTCCACGGTCATTTATGGTGTAGTTCTCCTCTTGCTACATGCAACTACCATTCGCTGCAGCATGGGAATCAAGGATCTGTTTACCTTGAGCTTTCTTCTTTCTTGTTGAAGCTATTCTTGTGTTTGTGTATTTGTATAGCTTCTATGAACAAGCAGATGTGATAGCTCTTCTTCACAGCCAAAGCATTCATGTTGGTGGATTTTACTATGTGGTCAGCCTCACACAGCATATGCTCTGCCATGCCCAATTTCTCCACCTGCCCCAACCTGCGATGTCACTTATGTTCTGTGATCCTGGTGTTGCTTGATCATCCAATCATTCCAACATAAACTTTTCCGCATGTGCATGCTATGCGATATATTCCTGACATTGGAAGGGGGTCCTGTTTCTCCTTAGCTGTTCTGAGACACTCTTTGAGCTTCTTTGTTAGTTTATAAATAGTCTTTATGCTGTATTTGCACAATATACAGTCAGTTCTGTCAATCAGTCTGGGAATGTATGGCGCAAAGGCCGTACCCAACATTTCTTTTTCCAATGTGTCTCTTTTCCAAGTGTTGACTCTGTTATACTTCTAATATAACTTGTGGTGTACCCATTGCTCCTTAAAACACTTTCCAGGTGTTGCATTTCACATGTGAGGTGCTGCAGCACACATATTTGTTTTGCTTGCATTACGAGTATATTGATCATGCCTCTTTTCTGGCTCTTGTGATGATTTGCCAGTTTGTGTAGGTATCGGTCCGTGTGCATCGGTCTTTGATAAACGCTGTACCCCAGGCTTTCACTGTCCCTTGTGACCAGCACATCTAAAAATGGTGGTTGTTTGTCCTTTTCTATGTACATGGTTAATTTTATGTTGGTATGGAGGCTGTTTAATTGTCCCAGGAAGTCATCGAGCTGTCCTCACCATGTCTCCACGTAACAAAGGTATCACAAAGTACCTGTACTACACCTTAGGTTTACAAGGTCAGGGTTGCCACAAGTTCTGGAAATCAGGGAATTTCAAACATGTCAGGGAAATAAAGGAAATATCAGGGAAATTTGGAAAAAACACTGGAAAAATCTTATTTTTGTCTCAGTAAATGAAAGGGTTTTTTTGATGACACGCATCGTCGCTGGCTGGGCACAGTGGAGTACCTGTGTTGCTTCCTGCTCCCTCATTCTTACTGCTTCTCCCCTTCCTACCATTCCCCTCAGCTTGCAATCAGTGCTGCCACCACTTCTTGCACTAGTCTAGCGACTGCTGATGAGAGGTAGGGAGGCGCGACGAATGGTTTGTTTGAATGTGATTCTCAGAGATCATTGACGCAGCGGGTGGAGACAGCAGTCACATGTGCATTTGTTGTCTGAGTGATTGTGTGTTGGTATATGCGTGCTCTCATTTCCTGGCAAAAGCTATGGCCAAAAATTTAGTTGTGAGAGTGTGATGGTCTTTTCTACGTGCCTGTCTGTGGTTTAGCGATCATCTTTATGGTGACTTGCTATCTATCCTCATTAGTACTGATTCTCAGAGTAGTTTCGCAAGTTATCTGTTGCATGGATTGATCACCCCAGTCTCATTTCATCAACATGGTGTCTGTGACACGTGAATAGTTGGCCACATGAGTGGACTTCCACAACGGGCCAAAACCGCAAGCCATTTCTGCGTGTATCTCATAATGGATCAGGCCTGCCGATCTGAAGCCTATTGTTTCTCACTACTGCGTAAGCCCTGCCCATTCGATCTGCCTGCAGGCCGGTGCATTCTGTGTGTGGCATAATGCAGTGGATTTTTTGTGGTCTATCCAAGGACACAGGACTGCAGTGCTCCTTGACAGGCCAGAAGCCATAGGTGATGGATCTCAGGAATTGCGACTGTCTCACCACAAGTACATTGTACAGTGCAGCATTTTATAGTCATTTTATTTATTCTAGTACATTTTGGCACTTCAAAAATAATTTATATATTAGAAGATATGGACGATAAGAAGAAGAAAACTGTGGCAGTCGCTGGCGGTTTATACACTATGTACTCATATATTTCTCAGAAGAAAAATCACACAATACCTGAAAAGTAATAGACACAACACAGTGGGTAATAACTGTCAATAACAAACATAGCAGAATGAACATTTTATTGGTGGTCACCTATAGTGTTGGTTTACACAACTCTTCTGTGCCTTATACACTTCTTTCAAGAGGCGTACTTTTTTCTGAGGTTATTTCTTAAATTGGTGAAGGTATTTTAAATCTGTCTTGCAACTCCAAGGAAATGTGTATTTTTGTCACCAAATGCATTTCATTTTATTGAAATAAAATAACATCAGCGGTCTTAATGAAACACATCTACTATTTGACTTTCTTTCTCCACCTAAGAACAGTTCAATTACAAAAGATATTGACGTTAGTACTCAAGAGAAATACAGAAGTTCTTTTTTTTGTCAACTTATGTATTTACTTACCCCTGAGAACACAAAATTTGTCAGGGAAAAATGCTAAAGCTTGCCTGTAAACCAGGAAAATATCAGGGAATCTCACTTGCGAAAAATTGTGGCAACCCTGAAGGTGCCAAGTACAGCTCCTGTGCTTTGAAATGTTCCATAAAGAAGTTGGTCACCACTGGACTAAGAGGCTACCCATGGTGATGCCTTGCCTTCCAGGTGCTTATAGACGTTGCCATTCTTCATGAAATAGCTCATGGTGAGACATTTATTTATATGTCAGTCTTCCCCAAGTACGACTGGAGCAGAGAGGCCAGGTGTTTTGCCAATTTATATGTTGGTGAGTGAGGAGCAGTAACAATCAGTCTTAGTGGAATGTTACTCTTATGTGTCTTTGGTAATCCATACAGCTGAGGTGGTATGGCTTGCATGTTGTGCAAATTCCTCTGTATGACTGCCGGCAGAGAAGATGCTATGCTTTGATTAACTGATTCTTACTCCATGTGATGGATTTGCACTTAGTTTTTGGTGTTTGATACATCGTCGGATCTGAAAGGTCCCAGATCTTCTGCTCTTAACCTTCAGTCTTCATTATAATGATTGCATTTCACTAATCAGCAGGCTGTGCCAATATGCTCTTGTTGGCATTAATACTTTTGATGGCTTGTACCTCTTCTTTCCGCAGGTTGCAAGCTAGTTTGCTCCTGTGAGTGTCGTCTCGATGCATTCTGCTACTTAGTTGATAGAAAATGTCCAAAAGTTCCTCATCCATTCTTGCCAAGTATCTCTGTGATGTATGAATTCGTTCACGAAGAAAAGCTTGTTCCATTCTGCCGTAGATATGATGTGCTTGGGCGGTGGTGAATTGGCGCTTACATTTCAAGAACTTCTGTGTAGCACCTTTATCCTTGCACCACAACAGAAAGGCAAGAGAGGACATCAGTCACACTTTCTTCTTCTGTCACTGGTCAAGGCATCATTACAATATGCAAATCTCCTCCCCGTAGAGGTGTAACACAAAACAGTTAAGGCTTTTGTGCCCACTTGTTAACAAACTGCTGTTGGCTTCTGTCTCAGTTTTGTCGGCTGAAATATCTCTGATGGCTTTTCTGATGTTTCACCAGCACAAGTGGCTTGCATTGTCAAAGCTTCTCCTTCCATTGCTGGTGGTGGACTAGAGCTGAGCTCGCAGCCGCAGGCTATATGTACCTGGCGCAGCAGCATCCAAGAGCTAATCTGCAGTAATTTCCAGTGCGGTTCTCCTCTCGCTACCTGCAATGGTTGTTCACTGCAGCATGGAAATTCAGGATCTGTTTACCTTTAGGCTTTCTTCTTTCTTGATGAAGCTATTCTCACGTTTGTGTATTCTGTAGCTTCTCTGAACAAGCGGGTGTGATAGCTCTTCTCTACAGCCACAACTTCTGTGTCGGTGAATTTTACTGTGTGGCCGGACTCACACAACATGTGTTCTGTGAAGGCCGATTTCTCCACCTGCCCCAACCTGCAATTTTGCATATGTTCTGTGATCATCATGTCATTCCAACATACACTTTTCTGCATGTGCATGCAATACGATATATTCCTGACATTGCAAGAAGGTCCCTTTTCTCCTTTGCTGATCTGAGACATTCTTTGATCTTCTTTGTCAGTTTGTAAATAGTCTTTATGCCATGTTTGTGCAGTACACAGTCAGTTCTGTCAATCACTGTGGGAATGTATGGTGCAAAGGCCGTACCCGACATTTCTTTTTCCAATGTTTTACTTTGCCGAATGTTTGACTCTGTTATACTTCTAATATAACTTGTGGACTGCCCGTTGCTCCTCAGAACACTTTTCAGGTGTTGCATTTCGCATCTGAGGTGCTACAGCTCACATATTCATCTTGCTTATGTTACGAGCATATTAATAATACCTCTTTTGTGGCTCCTGTGGTGATTTGATAGTATCGTTTCGTGTGTGTTGGTTTTTCATACACACTAAGTCCCATGTTTTCACCGTCCCTTGTGAGCTGCACAGCTAGAAAAGCTAGAAATGGTAGCTGTTTGTCCTTTTCTACTTGCATGGTAAATTTTATGTTGGAATGGAGGCTGTTCAGGTGTCTCAGGAAATTGCCGCACTGTTCCCCACTATGGCTCCATGTAACGAAGGTATCATCGATGTACTGTGGCACATCTTAGATTCATAAGGTGCCAAGCCCAGTGCCTGTGCTTCAAAATGTTCCATGAAGAAGTTGGTCACCAATGGACTAAGAGGTCTACCAATGGTGACACTTTCAGCTGTTTGTAGAAGTTGCCATTCTTCGTGAAATAGCTTGTGGTGAGACATGCATGAAGGAGCTTGTTGATGTCTTGAGGGAAAATGGAACTGATGTGCTCCAGAGAGTCACTGAGTGGCACTTTCATAAACAAAGTAACAACATCAAAACTGACTAGGATGTTGTTTGGTGCAAGTTTTAGTTTCTTCAGCCTCTCAATGAAATGTCCTGAGTCCTGTATGTATGTGTCAGTTATCCTCATGTGTGCCTGTAGCAGAGTGGCCAAGTGTTTCACTAGTTTATATGTTGGTGAGCCAGGGGTGCTCACAATTTGTCTTTGTGGAATTTTATTCTTATATATCTTTGGTAATCCATACAGCCAAGGTGGTAGGGCTTTTGTGTTGTGCAGGTTCCTTTGTATGTCAGCCAGCAGAGAAGATGCCTTGATTAACTGATACGTATTCCCTATGATACACTGTGTCGGATCTGTGTTTTGTTTTGGTATGTTCTCAGATGTAATAGGTCCCAGATCTTCTGCTCATAATCTTCGGTCTTCATTACGACGGTTTCATTTTCCTTATTGGCAGTCTGTACCAATATACTCTTGTTCGCATTAAGATTCTTGATAGCTTGTACCTCTTCTTTCTTCAGGTTGCAAGCTGGTGGTTTTGCTCAGTGCAGTATCCTGGCTGTTTCAGTGTGTTATTTCCTGTGCTCCTTCACAAGGAAGGGTCCAAATGCCCGCTTCGGTCTTAGCAGTGATGTGCTCTAGAGGTGTAGTTCTTGGGATGATAATGAAATTCCCTCCTGTTTGAAGGACAGACTCTTCCTCTTTGGTCAGTTTTCATTCAGTGAGGTTGACCACTATGCATGACATGTCAGGAATCATATAGTCAGTCTGCTTCTGGCACCTTTCAATCTTTTTCTTCTGTCACTCAGTGCAGCACTGGTGTTCGTTCTGCATGTTGCTGTGAGTGATGCTGCCCATCCTGTTCCAGTTGTCTTGATGCATTCTGCTACTTAGTTGATAGAAAATGTCCAAAAGTTGCCGGCTGGAGTGGCCGAGTGGTTCTAGGCGCTACAGTCTGGAACCGCGAGACCACTGCGATCGCAGGTTCGAATCATGCCTCGGGCATGGATGTGTGTGATGCCCCTAGGTTAGTTAGGTTTAAATAGTTCTAAGTTCTAGGGGACTGATGACCTGAGAAGTTGAGTCCCATAGTGTTCAGAGCCATTTGTCCAAAAGTTCCTCATCTGTTCTTGCCAAGTATCTCCATGTTGTATGAATTTGCTCATGAAGAAAAGCTTGTTCCATTCTGTCATAGATACGAAATTCACATTCAGTGAATAATTTGGAGTAATATTTCTTACAGCTGCTAATCACCAATTTGTACATAAGTGTCATAAGCTGAGACAGTGATAAAATGGTCTTGTTTTCTTGTGGGAGTGTCATTCTCACTGAGCAAGAAGTAGTGTTGTGAGCTTAAAAGGAGGCATACATAAGACTGCAATATAAGAAAGTAGGCTGTGACATATCAGGTTTTTTTTCGGACATGGAGTGTGCAGTGTGCATGGATAGTGGATATGGTTGTAGTGACTACTCACAATAAGCAGGAAATCGGTTTATTACAGCTGCTGATCGTCAGATCGTACATAAGTCTCAGAAGCTGAGAAGGGGTATACAATGATAAAAATGATCTGATTCCTTGTGGTAGTGTCATTATCTCTACTGGGAATTAAGAAATGTTGCAAACTTAAAAGGAGACATACATAAGACTACAATATCAGGAAATAGTGTCATATGGAGGTGTGGATCAGGCAGGGAGCGTGCACAGATAGTGTAAATGCTTAAGGTGATCATTCATGATAAGCAGGAAATCTGGGTTTGAGACCTGGTCCGCCACAAATGATCAAATGTCACAACTGGGTAATACTTGTATACCCACTGCAGCTGATGTCATGAATTTCATATTCAGTGAGTAATTTGGAATAAGAAAAAGTGTGAGCATCTAGAAGGGGAGTAGGAAACAAAACAAAACTTCATTGGTTCAGAGAGTATGTGATGTTATTGTAGTGATTAGAATACTGTGTCACATTGATGGAGGACTTGGCAGATAGAGCCCACTATCAGTGTGACGTTTGTACCCCCTCTGGCCTGGACGCATGCACTGATTCAGTTGGAAAAGATGTCATAAAACAGTTGTATCCTGTCATGAGACAAGCTCACCAGCAACTGTTGCACCTTGTCTTAGATATTCTCTAGTGTGATGCTGCCAACTGGGATGGAATTGACGTCTGCTGCAATGGTCCCACCCATGCTCTTTTGGGTACAGATCTGGAGATATAGCTGGCCATGGGAGTACCTCAACATCAAGCATGCAGTTCATAGAAATATGTGTCATGTGTGGATGAGCATTCTGATGTTGAAAAATGACTCCATGGTACTGTCATATGAGGGGTAACACCTGAAGATGCAGAATATCCGTGATGTACTGTTGCGCCATCAGACTTCCCGCAGTCACTACCAACCATGATCAGAAGTCATACCAGCTGCCTCCACTTATCCTGGCACAAGAGTAAAACCGGTGTGCCTCTCCAAAGCACTGGAAGAACTGGATCCCTCCTCAGGTTGCTGCCATACTGGCAAATGATGGTCATCCGAGGTGATATGGAACTGTGATTCCTTACTGAACATAATGTGTTGCCGTTTATCAGCAGCCTATTCTTCTCGGTCATGGCACTATGCCGAATGCAGCTGTTTGTGTTGTGGTGTTTATGGCAGCTTAGGTATGAGATAGTAATTCCCTAGTCCAACTGCTACTAATAACCGACCAATGTGGTGCAGGGTGGCACAGTGTGGTGCCAGGAGTCCAATACTTGTTCTCAGATGCTGGGATAAATGTAAAGGGGTTACAGTGTGCCTGGTGCACAGTATGGTGATCCTCCCTGGTGGTGGTCAACTGGATCCTTGACAATGAGTACACTTGCCCTGACGTTCCAGTACATTTCAGTATTGGGCCACTGTCATGTCTGAATACCCCACAATACTGGATATTGTACAGTTCGATCTGCCGGTTGAATGGAGACTCGCGATAAGCTCCCTTTCAAACTATATCGGATGCTGATAACACTCTCTCATGTGAGTATGTAGCATATCCTTGTGCTATACCGTGATCACTCAACACCCTACACTGTTCACACTCCTTATGTACCCTACTGGGTCGGCCGGCCGAAGTGGCCGTGCGGTTAAAGGCGCTGCAGTCTGGAACCGCAAGACCGCTACGGTCGCAGGTTCGAATCCTGCCTCAGGCATGGATGTTTGTGATGTCTTTAGGTTAGTTAGGTTTAACTAGTTCTAAGGGACTAATGACCTCAGCAGTTGAGTCCCATAGTGCTCAGAGCCTGCTGGGTCGGGTAACAATGCAAAACATGCACAACTCTGATGCATTCTAGTGGCTGTTCTACCTTTGACAGAGAATTGTAACTCTAATCACTCACATGCCTGCCAGTGGTGTATCTCTTTATGAAGTTAAATTGACATCTGACCTGGAAAGGGGAGAGGTACCTGATTTGACAGGTTTGACCTCTGTCTAGTCACCTGATGTGTTCCTTTTACAAGTTACAAACTGCTATTCTAGTTATTTAACTATTCCAGATAGGTTGGTTTTGAAGATCAGGTGCTACAACAGTTTATGCAACAACTGCGTCTCCAACAGTGATGGAAAGAACGGAGAAAGAGAAAAGATTAAGGCTGAACATCCTATTAACAACACGGTGATTGGAGGTGGAAACGAAAGCTTTTGTAGAGAAGGGATGGGGCAGAATATAACCGAAGTCCTTTCAAATGAACAAATACGACATTTGCCTTAAATGACTCAGGGAAGCCATGGAAGGGTGGCTGGACAGTAATTTGAATCAATGTCCTTCTGAATGTGATTCCAGTGTCCTTCCACTAAACCACCTCACTTAGTTCCAAAGATGATGAGTCATAGTCCAAACAGGATATATTGCAACATGCAGCCTAAAAGCATGTACTTTCTTAGTTGTAATTAGTCAGTTAAAAGTACAGTGTATATTATTTCTGAATTGCTGCTGCATAGGCTGAGTTTCTGCAATTTATGCCATTTGAATGGTTCGTTTCCAAGAAGTACAATTCTTTTCATGTAAATCTCTGAGGAATCTAATGCTTAAGAAAAATGTGTGAAATCTTATGGGACTTAACTGCTCAGGTCATCAGTCCCTAAGCTTACACACTACTTAACCTAAATTATCTTAAGGACAAACACACACACCCATGCCTGAGGGAGGACTCAAACCTCCGCCGGGACCAGCCGCCCAGTCCATGACTGTAGTGCCTTAGACTGCTCGACTAATCTCGCACGGCTAATGCTTGAGAATAACTTTACTCCACAACTCAGTAGTGCTAATTTTTTTGTAGAGTAGCATAAATTTCCAAATGACCACTTTTAATTGAGTAAGCAACCTTCTCTCTGATGACCGTAGTTTTATCAAATTTTTGGTTGGCAGGTTAATGTAGGGACAACATTAGAATATATTAGTGATAAATTGTCTAGAAAAATGTGCTCACCTGCCTAATAAATTGTGCACATCTGTGTTAGAACATCTTATTTTGCATTTTTTTCAAAGCATTATGTCACATGGTATTATCTTGTAGCGCAACTCTAATTATATTCATAACATTTTTTACTGCATAAGAAGGCCACTAAGGTAATTACTGAATCTACACTCCATACCCAGAGCAAAAATTTATGACTGCAATAGCGCTCACACCACCCACCCACCCACACACACACACACACACACACACACACACACACACACACACACACACTCATATACGATGTTATATGAAAAAGAACTTACTAGAGTTTAAAGCCAAGGAAATTACAGTACAATAAACATGTGTGTGCACCATATTGTAGATTATGAAGATCCATTAACAGTTAGTAACTCACAGGACTTATACTATTTAACACTAGAAGGACCATACCTGTCATTCTGATGGGTGCTGTGCTTTAGTAGATTTATTTCTTGTTCATGGTTTATTCTACAGTTTCCATATTCTATGACGTTTGTTAATATATGTCAAGTTGAGAATATGTATGTATGTCCAGTAACTCCTCCCAGGTCCCTGACCGAAGTGGAGCAATTTTTGCACACGAAACTCCTTGCCCTGAGAGATCTGACACAGGGTGGGGGGTTATATGCTTTAACTCTAGTATTTACAGAGATACAGTCCTATCACATTTTTTAAGCACCTGCAATATAGGCTGTCCTTCACGACAGGTGCATTGTGTGGGAATAGCATTGAGCTGCTCTGCACTGCAGGCTACACGTCAGGCCCCATATGGATAATCAGACAGATGACTCGCCATTCGTGGCTGTATTACATCCCCAGGAATGTGTCATTTCCAAGGTTATGATCATCAGTACATCACAGCAAGCATGCTATGTGTGTTGCAATTACATACTCGTAGTCTGCCCCTCGTTGTGAGGCCACCAGACATATGCCATGCTCTTACACAGATATGTACCACTGTATTCATCCAATGTGAAATACCAACATTTGTGCGCTGCCATTATACTTACATACAACTGCTACATTCATTACACATCTGGCAATGACAACATAGTACACTGTGCGACCTGGCTGAATGACATTGATAGTCCCAAAACAAGACCTGAACACCCTTCACAGCTCCTCTACTGCCCCCTCAGGGGGTCCACAATTCTTTTGTCGATACATGCGTAGCGAGCACGGGACCCCGAGCTAATGTGGCCCTCCTTCCTTTCCGGGCTGCATACCTTCCTTTTCCGCATCCTTCCCTATCCCCCATCTTCACCCCCCTCCCCTCCCCTCACCTCTGGCTCTTTCCTTCCCTTTCTCCCCCTCTGGGAGTACGGTTTGTGCCTACGTCCGGAGACGGACGCTCGTAAATGTCACACATTCTTTGCCTTCTCTGCTTCTATGTCTTCATCCTTCCTTTGTCCTTCTCTTTTCCTTACCTCTTCTCTTTCCCCTTTTCTCCGCTGCGGCGTTTGAAACCTCTCTTCTTTCCTTTCCCTTTCTTTGTTTTTCCCTTTCTCTTTCTTCCTCCCTGTGCGTATCTGAAGGCCGACCCATGCATTTTTGTGCGTAGCCGGTGACGGGGTAATACGTAATTCCCCGCCCCGGGTAGACAGGTAGGACACGTATGTACCCCCTCGTAACGGCCAGGCCCAGGGAGGGGTGATTACCAGAACTGATTCCTTCTGAAAGTGCCAATTGGTCCCTCCGTCCGTTTGTTGGGAGGTGTGAACAATCACCTAAGGCGGGAGTGCCCTCAGAGAGGCCCTCCACAAGGGAGGAGCGCTCCATCGGAGACGCCGGTAATCATGGGGGATTCTTCCGCAATGGTTTCCTCACCTTCCACTATGTCTGCTCACAAGTGTAAGTTCCATGAGTCTCAGCCACAGACAGTTCTTCCATCGTTGCCACAGTTCCTTGTTGTTTCTCGGTCTGATGAAGGTCACGACTTCTCCATGGTCAACCCTTTCATGATTCACAAAGGTGTCAACGCAATTGCAGGTCCTGTAAAGTCTTGTTCCAGATTACGGAATGGCACCTTGTTGTTAGAAACAGTCAACGCCCTCCAGGCACAAAAATTGTTGCGTGCTTCACTGCTCCACACCTTCCCTATCCAGGTTGAAGCGCACCACACTTTAAATTCCTCGCGTGGAGTCATTTATACACACTGCCTCGATGGATTGTCTGACGAAGAAATTCAGCACTACCTGTCTGACCAGGGCGTAACGGCTGTTCATAGAGTTATGAAAAGGGTTGACACGAACATCATTCAAACCCACACTGTCTTCTTGACATTTGACAAAGTTCAACTCCCATCGAAAATCAAAGCAGGCTATGAGATAATTTCCGTTCACCCTTACGTCCCAAACCCTACGCGTTACTATCGGTGTCAGCAGTTCAATCACACCAGCCAGTCCTGTTCCAATCCGGCCAAATGTGTTACGTGTTGCAAGGATGCCCATGAGGGTGCTTGTCCACCTCCATCCCCTCGCTGCATCAACTGTATGGGTGACCACGCTGCTTCCTCTCGAGATTGCCCCATTTTTAAAGACAAAAAGCTCATCCAGGAAATCAGAGTGAAAGAAAAGGTGTCGACCTTTGCTGCTCGAAAATTATTCGCCAGTCGACAGCCCACCGTGCCTCAGACAGGAAAATACAGCACTGTCCTTGCTTCTCCTCGGCCAACAAAGGAGGCGGCCACACAGACTTGCGACCTCACCTTTAGTGCCACGGTCGTCAGATCAGCCAGCGCAAAGATTGCCCGTTCAACCTCACCACTTTCGCCTGCCCACTCTATGGCTCACCCTTCATCGGGTTCTGATAAATCTCGAGCCCAAAAATCAGACACCAAGACTTCGAAAAAAGGGCATACTCGTGAAGATTTTTTACATACCCCAACTTCACAACCATCGGTTCCTCCTCCATCTAAACATCATATTTCCAAGAAGGCTACTAAGAAACCCAGTTCATCTCCTTCTCTGCCAAGGCGTGTCCCATCTACAGCACCACCTGGCGGAAATCGCCCTCGGCCGTCTTCTGTGTCGCGGAGGCGCACTGCTGGTGGCCGATCAACCGGCCGATCGCTGGTGGCAGGAGCTGCTCCTGAACAACCTATGGATCAGGATCTTCTGCCTTCGGCTGAATGCCATTCCATGCTGTCGGTCGCAAGCTCTGAGCAGTTGTTGAGTTGACAGCAACCTTGGTCACATTCCTTCACTTTCTGTTCACCCTGTGTCCATTATCCACTGGAATATCCGCGGCATTCGAGCCAATCGGGATGAATTGTCGATCCTCTTACGATCCTACTCGCCGGTCATCTTCTGTCTTCAGGAAACAAAGCTGCGTCCCCATGACCGCTTTGTTCTCCCCTATTTTCAGTCCGTCCGATTTGATCTCCCCTCTGTTGAAGGCACTCCAGCCCATGGAGGACTCATAATTCTTCTCCATGATACTCTCCATTATCACCCAATCCACTCAAACACTTCCTTCCAAGCTGTCGCTGTCCGTCTTTCCCTTTCTGGATACACCTTTTCTCTTTGTACTGTATACATTCCATCGTCCACACCAATGGTACGAGCTGATCTCCTTCATCTTCTTGGTCAGCTTCCACCCCCCTATTTGCTGGTTGGGGACTTCAATGCCCACCACCCGCTTTGGGGATCTCCACATCCTTATCCACATGGCTCACTATTGCTAGACGTCTTCCACCAAGGGGATCTAGTTTGCCTCAACACTGGGGTCCCTACATTTTTGTCTGCCTCCACGACAAATTTCTCTCATTTGGACCTTTCGGTCGGTACTGTTCCACTAGCTTGGCGCTTCGAATGGTTCGCCCTTGATGATACACACTCGAGTGACCACTTTCCATGTGTCCTTAGACTGCAGCCTCAACTGCCATATATGCGCCCGCAACGCTGGAAGTTTGCCCAAGCCGATTGGGCACTTTTTTCGTCTCTAGCGACATTTGATGACCGTCACTTTCCCAGCGTCGACGATGAGGTCACACATATTACCGACGTTATTCTTACAGCTGCAGAACGTTCAATACCACGCACCTCCGAATTGTCCCGGCACCCCCAGTTCCTTGGTGGAACGAGGCGTGCCGTGACGCAATACGTCAGCGGCGACATGCTCTTCACGTTTTCCGCCACCATCCTACTTTGGCCAACTGTATCCGCTATAAGCAGTTCCGTGCGCGATGCCGTCGCGTCATCCGCGATAGCAAGAAGGCAAGCTGGAAATTCTGTATTAGCTCATTTAACACCTTCACTCCCTCCTCGGAAGTTTGGAGTCAGATTTGACGGTTATCAGGCGCGCCTAGTTTCTCCCCGGTCTCTGGGCACACTGTCGCACGTGATACGTTAGTGGCCCTGTCGCAATTTATAACTCCTTGGGTAAACACTTTGCTGAGATTTCGAGCTCTTCAAATTACCCGCCAGCGTTTCTCCCGAAGAAACGTGCAGTGGAAGTGCAACCTCTTGCTTTCTTCTCTCATAATCGCGAAAGCTATAATACTGTATTCTCCATGCGGGAACTCCAACATGCACTCTCTTCTTCTCGCTTCTCCGCCCCAGGACCGGATGGTATCCATGTCCAAATGTTGCTGCATTTATCAACTCATAGTCTGCGTTACCTCCTTTGCCTTTATAATCGAATTTGGACCGACAGTACTTTTCCCAGACGATGGCGGGAAGCTGTCGTCATTCCTGTTCCGAAACCTGGAAAGGACAAACATCTCCCCTCTAGCTATCGCCCCATTTCTCTCACGAGTAGTGTATGTAAGGTTTTGGAGCGTATGGTGAATTGCCGTTTAGCTTGGTGGCTGGAGTCCCGCAGTCTTTTAACACCTGCCCAATGCGGATTCCGAAAGCATCGTTCTGCAGTTGACTATCTTGTTGCTCTCTCCACTTATATCATGAACAATTTTCTCCCGAAACGCCAAACAGTAGCAATATTTTTTGATCTGGAGAGAGCATACGATGTTGGAGGACAGGCATCCTCCGCACACTGTTCTCTTGGGGCTTTCGAGGTTGGCTGCCCCTTTTTCTTCGCGAATTTATGGCAGAGCGCACATTTAGAGTGCGGGTGAACACTACTCTCTCCCGTACTTTCTCCCAAGAAAACGGGGTACCCCAGGGCTCCGTGCTATGTGTTGTACTGTTTGCTATTGCCATAAATCCAATTATGGATTGTCTCCATCCTGATGTCTCGGGCTCCCTCTTTGTGGACGATTTTGCGATCTACTACAGCTCTCAATGGACCAGCCTTCTTGAACGACGTCTTCAAGGATGTCTCGATCGCCTCTACTCTTGGAGCACCGAAACCGGCTTCCGTTTTTCTCCCAGTAAGACCGTTTGTGTTAATTTTTGGCGACGTAAGGAGCTTCTTCCACCCTCCTTACATCTAGGACCTGTCAACCTTCAGTTTTCGGACGTCGCTAAATTCTTGGGTCTTATGTTTGACAGAAAACTGTGCTGGTCCTCCCACGTTTCCTATCTTTCGGCTCGCTATCTGCGATTACTCAACACCCTCCATATCCTGAATGGTACCTCCTGGGGAGCGGACCGAGTGGTCCTTCTCTGCCTCTATCGCCCCTTAGTGCGCTCGAAATTGGACTATGGAAGCATAGTCTACTCCTCTGCTCGGCCGTCTATTCTTCGGCGTCTCGACTCTATCCACCACCGTGGATTACGTTTAGTGTCTGGAGCTTTTTACACCAGCCCTGTGGAAAGCCTTTCTGCTGAGACTGCTGAACCTCCACTGTCCAATCGGCGAGCAGTCCTTCTGAGTCGTTATGCTAGCCATCTGTCTTCCATGCCTGCTAATCCAGCCCATGACATTTTTTTCGATGCCTCCTTTGATGTAGGGTATGCAGGCCGCCCCTCCTCCCTACTACCACCGGGAGTCCACTTCCGTCAACTGCTCCATTCTCTTTCCTTCCGCTTTCCTAAAACCTTCTTGACAACTTGGGGTACAGCACCGCCTTGGCTCCGTTCCTGGATCTGCCTGCTCCGTGACCTTTGTCAGTTTCCCAAGGATGGTACCCCTTCACTTGTTTATCATCGGGCATTTTCTGCTCTATGTGCACAAATGAAGGAAGCCACATTTATTTACGCTGATGGCTCGAAAACATCGTTAGGTGTAGGGAGTGCCTATATTGTTGGCGACACCCCAAATCAATTTCGGCTTCCTGACCAGTGTTCGGTTTATACTGCGGAGCTTTACGCTGTTCTCCAGGCTGTCCACTACATCCGCCGCCATCAGCAGATACAGTATGTTATCTGTTCAGATTCTCTCAGCTCTCTCCACAGTCCCCAAGCTCTTTACCCTGTCCACCCTCTGGTCCACCGGATTCAGGACTGTCTGCGCTTGCTCCACCTGGGGAGCGTCTCAGTGGCGTTCCTCTGGCTCCCGGGACACATTGGTATCTGTGGAAGTGAGGTGGCCGGTATAGCGGCCAAGGCTGCAGTCTCTCTTTTCGGCCAGCTATTCAATCGATTCCCTTCACCGATCTACGGAGGGTTTTATGTCGTCGTGTTCTTTTATGGTACGCACATTGGTCGACAATTCCCCATAATAAATTGCGGGACGTGAAAGCTCTTCCTTGTGCTTGGACCTCTTCCTCCCGAACACGTCGTTGGGAGGAGGTAATTTTAACTAGACTCTGGATAGGGCACTGTCTTTTTAGCCATCGACATCTTTTAAGCGGTGATCCTCCCCCACTCTGTCCCCACTGCTCTCAGCTGTGGACGGTAAGACACCTTTTAATTGAGTGCCCCTATTTTACTCCGTTACGCGCCCATCTACAGCTGTCGCCTGATATATCGTCAATTTTAGCTGATGACACGTGCTCGGCCGATCGCGTTCTCGAGTTTATTAGTGCCAGTGAAATGACGTCAGTCATTTGAAGCTTTTTTTGGGGACAACCAACCCCTTTCTGTAGTGGATTTTTAAGCCTTCCTTCTGCTTTTAGTTTCTCCAATTTTTTGAGTTTTGTTCCCATTGCTGCTGGTTTCCATTTTCGGTTTTTTACTGTTTCCTAGGTCACAGACCGGGCGCTAATGACCATAGCAGTTTTGCGCCCTAAAACCAAAACAAAGCTCCTCTACTGCAACACAAATGGTGTACATGGGTAAGAGTGTCCCAGTACCAAATGCAAAGAATGTTACATGTGCAGGAATGTTCTGAAGACATGCAATGACATCATGCACAGATGCAACTGCAGCAAAATGCTAAGTCTTCGAGTACTCTGACGACTGTGCTGCAAGGCTTTAACATCTAAGACACTACACCTCCCACTCACGAGCACGTGAGACTCCACTACAATGTGAGAGATGCTTCAAAAACATGCAACATTATCAGGCAGAGGCACATACACAGACTGTTAGTGTTGGTGAAACTTTGGCATTATGTTTACACTGCTGTGCAGAACAGTTTCCTGTCGAGCAACCTGGCATATGTTATAGGAATGTCCAGGTTAAAGTTCAACATCCCGATCCACCACCAGCCGAAATACATGCATGGACACAAGGAGACATGCTGCAGTTGAGACATTATTATGGCACATAAAAAATATAATACAGCATTCCAGATGATGTCGTTCAGTACAATAGCACCAAGTGTGCACCACAACAGTGGGACGACTTCCAGGATCCAGGGGCAAGCATGTCACTGGGTAGAGTTAGTTTTGCCACCTGAAGACAATGCATCCAAGTACCGACAATTGTATTTCCTAGGTAACGAGGTCCTCGAGGCAGACAGACTGTGTGAAAGAATTACTTACACAATCCAGTAAGTGATCATCAGGGGAGCATGATTGCCACTTCAGTCCACCCCAGTTGCTTGAAATTGCAGTAGTCATATTCACAGATGGCACTAATGTCCAGGACATCATTCTAGACCTACGCAGTTCAAAAGGTTATGCATGTATCCAAATTATTTGAAAGTGTACAGTAGCCCCTCATCTTTCCGCACAGAGATGATGGCTACCTTTCTGGCCTCCTGCCTATTGATCCATTGTCCAGTGAGACCAGGCCAAAGAAGGTGTCTGCAATGGAATTCGATGTGTGCCACCAAACGCTTTACAATGATGTCTCCAAGAACCTGTTAAACTGCCGCCAATTATTGCAACAATTCCTAGTGGATATGTATGCAATAATTGGTACTGAATGCCTCCAATGCATATGCCTAAGTCAATGACATTTGTGTTGAGTACTACATCTTCAGAAAGCACTCGAAAAGGACGGAAGTGCCGATTATGTTGGTGCAACAGTAATTCGGTCAGCTATGTTCAGTGGTAGACCCTACCAGATATGTGAAAATACACAAGAAATATGGCCCCCACAAAAATATTTATCACACTTACGTGCAACACCGAGTCGCTCAAGGTCATACAGTTGCTTAGATGCAGCCATGCTTCAATGATTGCAATGACGTTAAGGTATGGGTATTCCATTGGAAGTAACTGAAACTGAACTGAAAAAAGTATAGATTTATAGCAATGAAAGCAATCAATTTTTGACAGTATAATGTAACTGGATAAATAAAAAAAAATCTGCTCACCAAGTGGTGGCAGAACAAACACACATTAAACAACGTTATAATTATGCAAGCTTTCGGAACCAGTGGCTCCTTTTCAGGCAGAAGGATTGAAGGGGTAGAAGAGGAGTGATGGAAAAGGGCTGGAGAGGTCTAAGAAAAGGGGTAGATTTCAGAAAAGTTACCCGGAACCGCATGTCAGGAGAGACTTACCAGATGGGATGAGAAGGGAAGACTCATTGTTGGGGACTGCACCAGACGAGATTTGAAAACCTGAGTGAGAAGCTAAGTGCACTGACCTGTGAAATGACACGTTATATATCAGCTGTTATGTAAACACTATTTGGCCTTTTACATCTGTGTGACTACCACCAAATTATCAGTTAGATAGAATGGGCATAGGCAGAGGGTGTACGCTGGCAACACACAATACCCTGTTGCAGAGTATGCTCCACTACAAGACAATCATGATCACGGTGCCTGTTTTTGAGTTCAATGCATGACACAATTATATCAACAAATCACACCATAAAAACCTTTCAGAGTTAGAGGCATACTACAGTAACACCAGGTACAGCACTGATGTCATCAACCGAAAGGCTTGACTTTAAACAGTGAAGTATGGACGTTGCAGATGGCTCATTGTGTTTTTCTTCTTCTTCTTCTTTTGCTCTTTCTTTCTGTTTCCTTCAATGTATTGGACTTGGAAGCTATTAATGGCTGGGTACTCTATAAGAAAGTAGCCGGTGAAAAGATAAACAGACATTATTTGTATAGAAATTGACTGAAGAGTTGGCTGCAGCATATAGGGCAACAAGGTAACAGAATACACTTCCTAATATAGTGCTGCACTGTAACAACACTTGCAAAAATTGGCAAATTGGAGGATGTAGAGGGAAGAACAGGAGCAAGCATTTATGTACACAGTGCAGTAAGTACGTTTGTGGATCATGTATAGGCAATGCAGAATGCACACATATTAGGTGTTGCCATGCAACAGGTGACTTTGAATGAGACAAATCAAGATTATAAATCTTTTCTCTGCCATGTAGTGTGCTCTCCAAAATTTTATGTTAAAACACATTTTTTTGCTAAGAGGATTTATCCATTTCACATTATGTGATAATATATATTTGGATTTATTATTGGGCATAAAATGTTCATTATACCATGTAATTCTTCAGAAAAAAGTAAAGCTCTACCCTGATAAAATGTATAAATAGTATGAAATGAATTGCTATGTATGCAAATTTGTTTACTATTTTAAAAAAAGTCAGATAAAATTGCACCCATCAAAATGATGACATGGTTCTTCTAAGTAGCTCATAATGCCCAGTCCTTATAGTGTTAATTAGCTCCCACTAGTTGTACATGATCTTCCAGAACTTGAATTTGAACAAACACCATATGACTGGTTAGCTGCTCCTCCATTCTGTGAGATAAAAGGATGCATTAATCATAGTAATAGTATTGTAATTTTAGTAATTAACCCATTGGATTTTGTATATGTTAACTTAACTTACACTTTTAAGCTGCATTTTATTGTAATGTAGCTGGTATTCTATGTGTTTGAATCTGTCTATTGTTGTAATGGCTTAACGACAATAAAATTATTTTTACTAGTGTGGTGTAACATGAGTTTCTGCAGAATAACATGTTCCAGTTTTATTTCCTTAGTCCAATGAAAGATGTTCTCAGAATCTGAAAACTTTGATGTTATTGTTGCAAGTGGAACATCCCACTGTGTGCACCATTGTCTGATGTATGTGCAGGTGGATGCAAAAGGAAGTCACCTTGGCATATCGGCAAGGCACGATGGTGAATGTGGATCTCCATTAGCTGTGCAGGCCTGCTTGTGCTTTGGCATCACAGCTTGTAGTATCTTGGAAGTCAAGAAGAAAAGGGTCACTGACAAGAATGTAAACAATGGGACAACTGAAAAATTGGAGTATTGTCATTTGATCTCTATTGTTGAAGTATTAACACAAACATCGTACAATCTATTGTGACCTATAAGGTATGAGTAATTTGCATCACCCGTCATTGTAAAAGTAAACATACAGTAGAAATTTTACTGATACAATACAGAAGAGTTATCACAAACTTGACTACATAATTTCAGTAGCTTAAATAAATCAGAGCTTTCTTTCAACACCTGCCACAACTGCAGAAGCTGCAGAAGGAGAAGACGTCCCACCGTAACTGAAGCAATAAACTTCAAGAATGGCGACTGCAAATTGTTCGTAAGGTAAATTTGGCATGCATGTGCAACTGGGTGATAGATGGTACATGAAGCGCTACCTGACAACCCTTGCAACATCCCATATCAGCACTCCAGTGCAGGATGTGAATTAGTGGTGCAAAAAGAAGAGGGCATTCATGATTTTTCAAAAATTTTGACAAGAATAATAAGAGGAGGTACAATGTTGTTCAGAGCAATCTAAGTCAATAACCGAGAAGATCTAACTGGGCATAAGCAGTAGTGTTGCCAAACTTGTTATGAGTAAATAAGTGTAATGTGGCTACAACCAAAGGACTGTTAACTGATCTCAAGAATCAATAAGCAAATGGTAGTTGACTATAGCAATGAAATAAACAGTGAAAGATATTTGCATAAGCAATATATGGTGTGTGTATGTGTGTGTGTGTGTGTGTGTGTGTGTGTGTGTGTGAAGTAGAGTCTCATTAATGACACAGGAGAATTTCCCATGGGGATTCCGAGACTACAGTTGCAGCTGCAATCTCCGATAATATCCCTGAGGCAACCAACCAGCTCGCATTTTGCAGGGCAGTAGCTGGTCAGCTGGCTACATAATGGCTCGTCTCTTCGTCACCAAACCTACACAGAATGCATCGACAGTGCAGTCCAGCTTGTTGTGTGCCCAATTAAGTGAGCTGTAAATAGCACCAACCATGTTTTTATTTTTTTTTCTTTCTTTTTTTTTTTTTTTTTTAGTAATTCATTCTGTGGAGAGATGTAGAATTACATTTTGCTGGTGTCAAATCAGAGTGACCTTATTTAAGTGATGTGAAGGGAAGGTATTGTTGTCTATATTGTATGTCAGTTACTACTGACAAGCTGGAAGAACTAATGGCACTCATGAAGGATCTGACAGAGAAATTAAAGAAATCAGAAAAGTTATTGAATAGTATTTTAGATTCAAAAAGATAAGGTGAGGAATTAAAAGCACAAGGGGAAGAGGTATCTATAAAAGTAGATGAAATTTCTATGTGGAAACAATAATATTAAATTTGATTAAGAAGTTACAGACTGAAATAAATAAACTGTGTAACCCAGTAGAAAATGAAGTGAATGAACAGTTTAAAGAGGTGCATGATGAAACCTAAGATATTAATTAATCAATTCTCAGCTTCATAAGGTCAGGCAGAGGCATTAAATCAAAGTAAAAAATTTGGTGAAGTAACTGGTGCTCCAAACACTGACTAGTTTGGAGAAGTTAGTTAAACAAAAGGTGGAAAAGAAAGTAGAATCGACTAGTGCTACAACTAACTCTTTGGACGATACTGTAGAAAACCAGAAGGAATTTCAAAAGTTGTGGGAAGAAGTACAATGAGATTCGAAATACCTGAACAATTTTAAGACATTATGTCAGTTCAGTGAGCCTATGAGAAATAATTTACTTGTTTTAAGCATGTTTACTGAAGGAAACTCAGTTTTGAAAAATATTTAAGATATAATGAACACAACGATGACTATTTGAGCCTTGAAAGCACTGTAACTGGATGCACTGTATGTACATGTAGTGACACTAAGATGTGTTTATGCGTTAGGGATTTCGGCAATAGGTATGTATGTCTTGCAGATTACCTGAGGGAAGCCCTATGTTAGAATTATGTAGTATGTGAGCTGTTGTGTCAAGATACATCTGTGGAAGGAAGCAAGTTTGATGGTAGTGGAATGTGCATCATGTCATACTTGCTACATTTTATAGAGGTAGTAAAAAGAATATTGTTTATCAGAGAGGCAGATAGAAGAGATTTATGATGCATCTTCTCTCCTGACCTAGGAAGGGCTGTGAGGTGTAGGGTAGAGGGCATCTGGAAGCACTAGTGATAACGATGTCTCCTGTGGCCTGGTGCAAAACAGTACTAACTTTATTTATTTACTAAAAATGGATAATTATACCTATATCTACAGCTATACTCTGCAAGCCACCTTTTATTTATGGAAAAGAGTATTTTGTGTACCACGGTCACTTTCCCTCTTTGCTGTTTCAGTCGTGGATAGTTCGCGGGAAGAATGATTGCCGCTAAGCCTCTGTGTGAGCTGAGATCTCTAATTTTATCTCCATGGTCATTTGTGAGGTATATGTTCGAGGAAGCAATACATTTGTTGACCCTTCTGGGAATATATGCTTTAATAATAAACAAAAAAGTGATGCAGAATGCCTTTCTTGTAACATCTGATACTGGAGTTGGTTGATCATCTGATGATCCACTGTTAAAGTTGCTTCAGTGGCCACCTTCAATAGAGATTATAGCTGAAGAATTACAAAATATGCCGAAGAAAAATTTTCAAAAATAAGTGGAAAATAGGCTATGGAACAACAATAGAAAAGCAATTACACCTGCATTACAGGCTGATGACTGAGTATTAGTTAAGGATTTCCCTCCTTGTTCTAACTTGCAGAAGGAAACAAGCAAATTTTTCCCACGTTATAGGGGGCCCTTCAAGGTGTTGGGTCTTCCTCATCCAAATGTAATATACTTAGTCAATCTATAGGCTGATCAAGAAAAGAGGTTAAACAATATTGATGTGTTAGAAAAAAACTAATCCCCAGGAGAATCTGTGACCTCTGCAGATTTGGTGGATTGACAGCTGTTGTGTGTCAGAGTTAACTGTTTCAGTATTTCACATTTCGTTTTCTCTGAAGCAGTTTCTTCTACTCTCTGTATACTTTGATCTTTAACTTGAATACATCTTCCTCTGTCAGGGCATATACATGGATGAGGAAAACAAATTCCCTGATTTTTCCTGGATTTCCCGGTTAAAATACACTTTCTCCCAGATGAAAATACACTTTTTCCTTGGAACTGTAAAACTTATCAATCCTTTCAATGGTTGTGGTTTCATACACCGGCGTAGAATTTCCTGGCACTTTAGAAAACGAAACTCAGGGGGGAAAAAACACGTTTTGGAAAGATGTCTGATGTGCAGAAACATGTACACTGCGTAATTTCATATTACGAAAGTATAAATTCAACTTCCACCAAACACCGCATGTTACTTTCTGAAGGATTGAAGTCGAGATTGTGATGTGCTTTTGTAAGCCAGTCCGCCCCGATAGCTGAGTGGTCAGTGGGGCGATCTGTCATGCCAAGGGGCCCAGGTTCGATTCCTGGCTGGGTTGGAGATTTTCTACGCTCAGGGACTAGGTGTTGTGTTGTCTTCATTATCATTTTGTCGTCATCAGTGGAAGGCAACTGGAAAACACCACTGGAGTCACTTCCCTAGATGCTCACGCGGTGGACCTCTCTGACAAGGCTTCCCCCGTGACCAGACCTGCCGTAAGGCAGAACACAAAGTTTAAGTTTTTGTAAGCCAGTCGTACCTCATGTCAAGCGATCTCGCCAGCCGATGACAGCGGATATTCAGAGCATAGGACACGTGATGTAGTCGGCAACATCACTGTTAAGTATTGCGAACACACAAATAGGAAAATGAATGGTTTAAATTAATATACATAGTGTTGCTACAAGAAAAGAAAAGCTTTCACGTATAATATTGGTCTCTAAGATTAATGAGCTGCAAGCAAAGCTAAGCTTTCACACATAATTTCGAACTTTTTTGCACCTTTTACACTTCAAGATATATCACACAAATGAGCCAGTAAAATTTTTAACGACGTACATGTATGATATTCTGGGCTCGAAAATATTCTAAATGGTCGTCCTCAAAGATTTGATTTTTGAATGAGAGTCAAACGCTCTGTGATTTAAGAAATTCACCGGACTTTCGTGCACAGAGTTCATCTTGTGTAAAAGGAAATTTACTTTGAAAGTAACGCTTTTCAAACAACAATTCGGAATATTTTCCCACGACCTGTTAGAAATAGATTCGTTTCAGCAGTTGACAGAGAGCGCCAGATGAAAGGCGTCGCCGCACTTCCGCAGCTACAATGATGCAGGAAGCCCATACATTCTTCTTGTCATAAAAGAAACAAGACATTAGAGGATACTCCAAGAGCATGGGAATTTTGTGAACCATACTAAAATGCATACTTCGGTGTAAAGTGCATATTCGTATGTCCAGATTCAGATGAAAATTTTATTGGAGGACCAGTACCGTATTATCTCATGTTTGGTTCTTTATTATGGCATAATGCCCCCCTCCCCCCCCATGAACCATGGACCTTGCCGTTGGTGGGGAGGCATGTGCGCCTCAACGATACAGATAGCCGTACCGTAGGTGCAACGATAACGGAGGGGTATCTGTTGAGAGGCCAGACAAACGTGAGGTTCCTGAAGAGGGGCAGCAGCCTTTTCAGTAGTTACAGGGGCAACAGTCTGGATTATTGACTGATCTGGCCTTGTAACACTAACCAAAATGACCTTGCTGTTCTGGTACTCAACGGCTGAAAGCAAGGGGAAACTACAGCCGTAATTTTTCCCGAGGACATGCACCTTTACTGTATGGTTAAATGATGATGGCGTCCTCTTGGGTAAAATATTCCGGAGGTAAAATAGTCCCCCATTTGGATCTCCGGGCAGGTACTACTCAAGAGGACGTCGTTATCAGGAGAAAGAAAACTGGCGTTCTATTGATCAGAGCATGGAATGTCAGATCCCTTAATCGGGCAGGTAGATTAGAAAATTTAAAAAGGGAAATGGATAGGTTAAAGTTAGATATAGTAGGAATTAGTGAAGTTCGGTGGCAGGAGGAACAAGACTTTTGGTCAGGTGAATATAGGGTTATAAATACAAAATCAAATAGGGGTAATGCAGGAGTAGGTTTAATAATGAATAAAAAACTAGGAGTACGATTAAGCTACTACAAACAGCATAGTGAACGTATTATTGTGGCCAAGATAGACACGAAGCCCATGCCTACTACAGTAGTACAATTTTATATGCCAACTAGCTCTGCAGATGACGAAGAAATTGATGCAATGTGTGATGAGATAAAAGAAATTATTCTGGTAGTGAAGGGAGATGAAAATTTAATAGTCATGGGTGACTGGAATTCAAGAGTAGGAAAAGGGAGAGGAGGAAACATAGTAGGTGAATATGGATTGAGGCTAAGAAATGAAAGAGGAAGGCGCCTGGTAGAATTTTGCGTAGAGCATAACTTAATCATAGCTAACACTTGGTTTAAGAATCATGAAAGAAGGTTGTATACATGGAAGAACCCTGGAGATACTAAAAGGTATCAGATAGATTATATAATGGTAAGACAGAGATTTAGAAACCAGGTTTTAAATTGTAAGACATTTCCAGGGGCAGATGTGGACTCTGACCACAATCTATCGGTTATGAAGTGTAGTTTAAAACTGAAGAAACTGCAAAAAGGTGGGGAGGAGATGGGATCTGGATAAACTGAAAGAACCAGAGGTTGTACAGAGTTTCAGGGAGAGCATAAGGGAACAATTGACAGGAATGGGGGAAAGAAATACAGTAGAAGAAGAATGGGTAGCTTTGAGAGATGAAGCAGTGAAGGCAGCAGAGGACCTAGTAGGTAAAAAGACGAGGGCTAGTAGAAACCCTTGGGTAACAGAAGAAATATTGAATTTAATTGATGAAAGGAGAAAATATAAAAATGCAGTAAATGAAGCAGGCAAAAAGGAATACAAACGTCTCAAAAATGAGATGACAGGAAGAGCAAAATGGCTATGCAGGGATGGCTAGAGAACAAATTTAAGGATGTAGAGACTTATCTCACTAAGGGTAAGATCGATACTGCCTACAGGAAAATTAAAGAGACCTTTGGAGAAAAGAGAACCACTTGTATGAACATCAAGAGCTCCGATGGAAACCCAGTTCTAAGCAAAGAAGGGAAAGCAGAAAGGTGGCAGTAGTATATAGAGGGTTTATACAGGGGCGATGTTCTTGAGGACAATATTATGGAAATGGAAGATAAAATGAGAGATATGATACTGCGTGAAGAGTTTGGCAGAGCACTGAATGCCCTGAGTCGAAACAAGGCCCCCGGAGTAGACAACATTCCTTTAGAACTACTGACAGCCTTGGGAGAGCCAGTCCTGACAAAACTCTACCATCTGGTGAGCAAGATGTATGAGACAGGCGAAATACCCTCAGACTTCAAGAAAATAATTCCAATCCCAAAGAAAGCAGGTGTTAACAGATGTGAAAATTACCGAACTATCAGTTTAATAAGTCACAGCTGCAAAATACTAATGCGAATTCTTTACAGACGAATGGAAAAACTGATAGAAACCGATCTCGGGGAAGATCAGTTTGGATTCCGTAGAAATGTTGGAACACGCGAGGCAGTACTGACCCTATGACTTATCTTAGAAGAAAGATTAAGGAAAGGCAAACCTACGTTTCTAGCATTTGTAGACTTAGAGAAAGCTTTTGACAGTGTTGATTGGAATACTCGCTTACAAATTCTGAAGATGGCAGGGGTAAAAAACAGGGAGCGAAAGGCTATTTACAATTTGTACAGAAAGCAGATGGCAGTTATAAGAGTCAAGGGGTATGAAAGGGGAGCACAAAAGAAAAGTTCGGAGTAGGTATTAAAATCCATGGAGAAGAAATAAAAACTTTCAGGTTCGCCGATGACATTGTAATTCTGTCAGAGACAGCAAAGGACTTGGAAGAGCAGTTGAACGGAATGGACAGTGTCTTGAAAGGAGGGTATAAGATGAACATCAACAAAAGCAAAACAAGGATAATGCAGTGTAGTTGAATTAAGTCGGGTGATGCTGAGGGAATTAGATTAGGAAATGAGACACTTACAGTAATAAAGGAGTTTTCCTATTTGGGGAGCAAAATAACTGATGATGGTCAAAGTAGAGAGGATATAAAATGTAGACTGGCAATGGCAAGGAAAGCGTTTCTGAAGAAGAGAAATTTGTTAACATCGAGTATAGATTTAAGTGTCAGGAAGTCATTTTTGAAAGTATTTGTATGATGTGTAGCCATGTATGGAAGTGAAACGTGGATGATAAATAGTTTGGACAAGAAGAGAATAGAAGCTTTTGAAATGTGGTGCTACAGAAGAATGCTGAAGATTAGATGGGTAGATCACATAACTAATGAGGAAGTATTGAATAGGATTGGGGAGAAGAGAAGTTTGTGGCACAACTTGACTAGAAGAAGGGATCGGTTGGTAGGACATGTTCTGAGACATTGAGGGATCACCAATTTAGTATTTGAGGGCAGCTTGGAGGGTAAAAATCGTAGAGGGAGACCAAGAGATGAATACACTAAGCAGAGTCAGAAGGATGTAGGCTGCAGTAATTACTGGGAGATGAAGAAGCTTGCACAGGTTAGAGTAGCATGGAGAGCTGCATCAAACCAGTCTCAGGACTGAAGACCACAACGGCAACAACAATGCCATACGTGTTAGAAGATGAAAACGTGAACTTGAAATGCAGTGTACAGTTGAAACTAGCCAATAGTGCGGAACTAAACACTTCGTTTCAAATAAATTGACTGCCTCAGATTAATAAAAGTCAAATTTCTTTAACAAACCGACAAAAATAACTTCATTGCTCTGCAAGGCGATTAACGCTTGACTGTCAGAAGGTGGAAACAAAATAAAATCTGAAACCAATAACATATTTTAGCCTTCCGTAATTATGTGAATGTATTTTAATTCACTTGATAGCTCTCGGCCATAGAAATCCGTTTTGGTTACATTTGACGTGAGAGCAATAAACGAAGAGGAAACAGAAAAATCACTTAACATAAAAACGGGTCTCGTGGAGTCTACCACCTCCCCACAACTCAGACTGCTCTGCTGTGTATCAGGTCCGGATCTACGATATTTCCGAACCGGGGCAGTATTATATAGTGGCGCTCCCCCTCCCTCGAGCGTTTGAGATAGGACGCCAAAAATTTAAAAAATCGACTTTTCAAAAATATCTTCATTTTGTAGCGCAAATCTTTCTGAAGAGTCTGATACATAAAACATATATGTTCGAGGGAACGTAAGGCATTTTATTTGGTCTTAAGTGAGCCGAAGTGCAGTGCCACGCCTCTTCACACAGCATTCTTCCATCGCATGTCTCTGCATTTCGCTCTGTGGAATTCAAGCGTGTAATATTTTGTAATGGGTGGCATCAAACTATATTCAGGCCAGTTGAAATTTTAAATATAGGGTACATAAAACGAGTAAAGACAAGAGACAAGCAAGACAGTACACATTTCTTCAATCCTTAAGTCCTAGCCTTTTTTTTTTCTCTCTAATCTTGCCACAGCTTTATATGGCGTACTTTACTTTCTGGGAAAGAATCTATTATCTCATCAAAGTTCGTCAACGTATTGCTACATGAAAATACGAAATGGCTTTGTCTAATACTAGAAAAGCTGTTAATACAAATAGTACCCAAGACGGGTGTGGTTTCTCGATCTGATTACATGTATTATGTCACAGTCTGCTAGATAAAACGAAATAAGCCTGCCTAATATTGCAGCAATTGCTACACACACCAAATAAACGAGACTGTTTTGGCATAAATGGTCATTTTCATAACACTACAGAATATAATTCACGAAGTACCAATATCAAATGCCTATTAGGCCCACTGCAAGCAAAAAAATTTATGTTACGAAATAGTTTCACATTTCATTCATACTCTCTAGCTTCTGAAGCATGAGATAAAAAAGAAGTAGTACGAAATTTTTATATAAATTTGGAATCATCATGTACTTCCGTAATTTGTGTGGGTCACAGTTTCTTCTCCTTCCCCGTTCTAACAATCTTGTCATCACTAATTCTGTAACAATTCCTGCCAGTGTCAAAATTTATTCTCTAGTTAACTTTACTAAACCTGCCACAGTCCCGCATTTATTCTCCGGTTAGGCGTTATTACATCGCGTTTTCCGCGCTACTTACAGAATAGAACTTAGCGGCTGCTAGCTGGGGACTGTATAACTGGCCCTTAGTAGTGTAGTGGTCTGGCCAAAACTTTTCTGTGAAAGTTTCATTTTCTTGGGAACACGGAGAAGACAATACGTAATCTTTGTTGCCTGTTATTCCTGTTAGTCGTTTATTTCCACTCTGGTAGTCTGAATCTACGGAATTCCCTAGTAATTATAACAATGTTGGTCATTTGTAAACCCAGTCAGTCACATAAACAGCGATTGTCAGTCACCCTTTCGGCTTTATTCGCTCAACTCGTATAGACCCGTCCCCTTTTGTCTGCGGGAAAGTTTATTTCTAGATGCGACGGAGATTCCCCTGTCAGAGACATCACACACTACGCACACATTCAAAAATCAACATATGATTCATTCAGAAATCAACTTGGAATTGGATCAGAAATGTTCAGAAACCAACAGGGATGCGTTCAAAATCATATGAGTAATCGATAGACCAACGTGCGCTGGATGCTAGGCGCTTTGTGAAACATGGTCTTTTTCCTCAATCATACGAATTTGCCCCTCAGAAACTGCCGCCTGGAGCAGATATCCCGGTTTGCCGCCCGCTCCCTAGTTCCGGGCCAATTGCGCATACGTGAATCTGTCAGCTTAGGTGTAACAGTAAAATTTTTCCGGATAGCGTCTGGCTGCTTGCTGCTATTGCTTACACAGCAACTGCCACACTTCTGTAGCCAGAATCGGAGAAGGTACTACTCATACGCGACTCAACTGCACATTCGCATAAACTCGCTCGCAATCGCTCAACCGAATCTAATGTAAACAGTTGTGACGTCACGCTCATCGGAGGCTGTTTGTTGTTATGAAACACTGCATAGTCTTCCTAAAGGCTTTGACACATTTTGCTGTTGGCAGGCGCTTGTATGAGCACCGTGTTTTGTTGTTGTATATGGTGCATTTCTTTTTATTTTCGTTTTTTTTCTCTCGTTCGTTTTTTGTTGCTGCAGTATTATTCTGCAGTAGCGAGATACAGTAAGAGTCTTTGTTAGAGTATTGGTTCTTACCAGTCAAAGTTACCAAAAGTTCAACTAAAAACTAAAACAATGAAAAATTCCCGGAATTCTAAAAAATTCCCGGGTTTTTCCCGGTTGTCCCGGGTTCTATACACTCTGTCTGTGCTATCGTAATTTTAGTCATAAAATGATATTGAAATTTCCACTGTCCCATTACTGAGACTTACCATATTTCTCTCTTAAGTAAAAAAAAAAATATTGCAATAATATAAACAAAACCCATTACAGCTATGATGTATCATATTGCAGGATAAAAATAATGTATCATATATGCTATGTATAATAAGATACACTTTTCTTATTCTGTGATGCATTAGGGTGAAGTTTGTATGACTTTTTGTATGCAAGGTTACATGCAATAAGCACATAGCAGCTTGTGGAGATAGTGACAATAGACTGACTTAATTTGAATGTTGACGGCATCACGAACTATGAATGTGTTGAATAACTTCATGCTTACCATAGAGGTGAGTTAGGATCAATTTTTGGGACCAGTACGGGTGAACCCAAGACAAGTCCATTCTCCAAGGTATGCCCACCACACTTCATCCTCCAACGCTCCACATTCATACATTTCTATATCTGAAACCTTCTTTTCTTTACCACGATGTTGTAATTAAGACCTGTTCATGTAGGATAGCATGGAACAGTAGTATACATACGATGACAAAACAAATGCACAGATAATTGACACAGGTGGTATTTTTGGTGGAAAAACACATGTTAGGCATGTCACAAGAACAGGAAGAAGTGGATAGGAATGGTAACCATTCTCTAAGTGAATGCAAGTGTGATGTGCTAACATGTAAGTGAGAAAACAGAGATAGTTTGGTAAGCAAATTATCTGGCTGCCGTAGCTGAGCATGTTGTTATTTCCGGAGAGAGAGAGACCACTAATGGAGTAGTCAACAGATGAGGAGCGAAAGTAATATAGAAAACCCAAGTTACCTCTGAAGAGAGAGTGCTAGTGAATAAGTGATTTGAAAATGCAATAAAAAGGCTACAATTGTTAATATATTATACATCTTAATGTGAAATTGAATAATTGATGAGTCATTAAGTAGATTTATCTTGTCTTGTAAGAACTGTAATGATTATTTAACAGAGACTAAGAGCAAATATAGAAGTAATTTCAACAAAACTTGTGAAGCTACCTGCTACTGTATATATTGCTAGTTTTTCAACTGATGGCCTCAGATGTTAAGTCACATAGTGCTCAGAGCCATTTGAGCTAGTTTTTCCCAAAAGAAATGAAAATTAAGTTAGTTCACAATAGATTTCATGCAGCAATCTTTTGTGAGTATTGGCTGAAAGGAGCGAAAATAGTAATTAAAAAATAATAGATATGAGAAAGTGAAGACTACCTGGAGAAATATACAGGAAGGTTGTTAGTAGCAAATAAGGTAATAAATGTATGAAGAATGCTGTGAGAGCAGGCTTTTATATTTTGATATAGGTAATTTATAGCATTGCAAGAAGCACAGATGGAAGTTATAAAAGAAGAAGTCAGGAAACATCTGGTGGAGTAACCAGGTAGAGTTGATATGTTATGGAAATATTTCATCTTTGGGAGGTGTAAATATAAGGTTATGGGCTGTGCATGCTGTTCTAGATTTAAGATGGATATGCTCAATTTTGTGTGTTTACTGGAGAGGTAAAGGGTAGGCAGATCCTTGGAAGGGAAGGGCTATGCCTAGGTCGATTAATCCACAGAAGGAATGACCTGAAGCAATTTTTTTATGTAGAGGGGTGAACAGAGGGATACTCGCATCGAAACAGCCTGTACAGAGGTAGGAAGCTCTACAGTGACTGTTAGTCACATTGTTGGAATGTTTGCCAAAATAGTTAAAGGCTAATAGACTTACCAGGACACAGACAATTCTTTGCCTTCACACTTCTGTATGTGGTTGACTTACCACAGATCTGAGACTTGAAATTATGTAAGGTCAGCACATAAATCATAAACATATTTGAATAAACCAGAGTAACCTATGCTCTTGTAATCAATAATTTAATAGCAAAAAAGAAAGGCAGTTATATTGCAGTAACTGTGATGCAATCTAATTAAACAATTCAACTATTTCTCATATTCTTCTCTATGAAAGGGAAACACAGTAGATACCAATCCCATACAAAAGGAGCAATAAATGTAAAAACAGGATAATCATAGGATGTATATAATGAAGGAATGATTGGTCAGACATATACAAATATTTTTAATGAAGTATGTTAAGTAAAACTCTATCCTTTGTCTTTGTATTTGATGGAGATTGATTTTCGAAAATAAAATTGGATTTTGTCTTAATAGACTTTAAGTGCAGAAAATAGTGACAATTGATATAATGTAAAATCCTATTGTTATTTAAAGAATAATTTTTTAATGTTCTGTGATGTTGCAATTAGTTAACTAAGTTGGTTTATCACAACATCTTTCGT
Source organism: Schistocerca serialis cubense (assembly GCF_023864345.2). Classification (NCBI taxonomy): domain Eukaryota; kingdom Metazoa; phylum Arthropoda; class Insecta; order Orthoptera; family Acrididae; genus Schistocerca; species Schistocerca serialis. The sequence goes on from NC_064643.1 coordinate 265,781,239, forward strand.
CTCATTGGGGGGCATTTGTGTTGTAACATGAGTTTCAATGGAATAATATTTTTGAGTTTTATCCTCTTAGCCCAGTGAAAGATCTTCTTGGAAACTGAAAATTTATTTTAGGTGATTGTGGCATGTGGAACATCCCACTGTGTGCACCCTCATTTGACGTATGTGCAGGTGGATGCAAAAGGAAGTCACCTTCGCATATCGGCAAGACACAATAGCAAATGTGCATCTCCACCAGCTATGGAGGCCTGCTGCAAGAATGTAAATGATGGAACCACTGGAAAATTGTGCTGAGGATTGTCATTTGGTCTCCAATGTTGAAGTATTACACATACATATTACAATTTATTGTGAGCTACAAGTTATGAGCAATCTGCATCACCCGCAATTGTGAATGTAAATGTACAGTGGAAGTGTTGCTGATGCAATACAGAGTAGTTATCACAAACCTTACTGCATAATTTCAGTAGCTTAAATAAATCCGAGCTTTCTTTCAACATCTGCCTAATCTGCAGAAGGAGAAGTCATATAGCTCATTTTAATGGCACTGCGTGGAAGATCAACTCGAGCAATAAACTTCAAGAATGGCAACTGAAAATTATTTGTAAGGTAAAATTGGCAAGCACATGCAACCAAGTGACAGATCGTACATAGAGTTCAGCTCAACAACACCTGTAGTGTATTATTATTATTATTATTATTATTATTATTATTATTATTATTACTATGGGGGCCATTCAGTAAATAATGCAACACATTTTTTCTATGTTTCAATTGAAAAATTCAGAATTTGTGGGATGTCACAGAATATTCCTGCTTCAGCCCCTATAGTTTCATGAAGTTCTGATTGGTGGTAGAGCTTTACGTAGCCTTCAAAATGCTGTCTATGATGGAGATGTGTTCCAAGCAGAGAGCTGTCATTGAGTTTCTTTTGGTGGAAAACCGGAACATTGGAGATATTCATAGTTGCTCGCAGAATGTTTACAGAGACCTGGCAGTGATCAAAAGCATGGTGAGTCATTGGGTGAGATGTCTGTCATCATCACTGCAAGGTTGCGCAGACTTGTCAGACCTCCTGTGTGCTGGCTGACTACACACAGCTGTGATTCATGCAATGCTGGAACATTTGGACACTCATTTGAGGTGAACGACAGAAACAACAATCAAACACCTCGCTGCACAACTGGGTAATTCTGTTGGTAGTGTTGACACACTTGTTCACCTGTTAGGGCACTCAAAGGCCTGTGCTCACTGGATTCCTCACTGCCTCACAGAAGACCATAAGGTGCAATGAAGGTCCATCTGTGCAGAGTTGCTTGCACGTAACAAGGCTGACTGTTACAATTTTTTGTCGAACATAATCACAAGTGATGATACATAGGTTCATCACTTTCAACTGAAGAAAAAAAAAAACTCTGCAGTGTGCCACACCACACCACCTCTGAAGAAAAAGTTCAAATCTGCAGTCTCAGCCAGTAAAGTCATGGACACAGTTTTCTGGGACTCTAAAGGGGTTATTCCGTTTAATGTCCTCCTCTATGGTGCAGCAATCAACTCTGAAGTTTGTAGAACAAAAGCAAACTGGTGCTTTTCATTTATTATTAACTCTGAAGTGTATTTATGCTACTCTCAGGGAACTGAAGAAATGACTTCAACGTGTTCATCGCCACAAAAATACAATGACATTCTCCCTCTCCATAACAGTGCAAGTTCTCACATAAGTCTGTGCACCTGAGAGGAGCTCACAAAACTTCACTGGACTGTTCTTCCCCATCCACCCTACAGCCCAGATCTCACACATTCTGACTTCCATTTGTTTGCCCTAGTGAAAGATCATGCCGCAGGAACCTGTACACAGATAATGGGGAGGTTATTGATGCATCAAGATGTTGGCTTTGACGTTGACCAGTAGAGTGGTACTGTGAGGCCATACAGGCCCTCCCGATTAGATGGCATAAATCAGTCGCATTGAGTGGAGATTATGTTGAAAAATAGAATTTTGTAGCCAGAAGAGAGGAGGAGGAGGAGATTAGTGTTTAACATCCTGTTGACAACGAGGTCATTACAGACAGAGCACAAGCTCAGATTAGGGAAGGATGGAGAAGGAAAGTGACCATGCCCTTTCAAAGGAACCATCCCAGCATTTGCCTCAAGTAATTTAGGGAAATCACGTAAAATGTAAATCAGTATGGCTGGACGTGGGTTTGAACCATCATCCTCCGAAATGCAAGTCTAATGTGCTAACCACTGTGCTACCTCACTCGGTGTAGCCAAAAGAGTGTGTAATAATATAGTGTATTGGAGTTCTGAAAAAATCAAACCTGCTTTCAGAAAAAAAGCGTTGCATTACTTATTGAAGGCCCCTAGTATCATCCAGACAGCCAGAACAACGGCACAAAAATCTCCACATGCAATATATTGGCAGACCTACAAAATAGTTGTATAATTGAATTTATCTCATACATACCTGCTTTTTTGGTATAAAAAATGCAGTAGGCCCATTCAAAAGCATAAATTCACTGTCTTCATGTCAGAAAGTAATGAAGTTGCAAACATTTGTTTAGGTGGAAAGAAAATACAAATATCTTTAATGAGTTAACAGTTGTTTAAAGTGAAAAAGTTAGGTGTCTCACTGCAAGTGTAGACTTTGAACTGAAATGATGAGTCACTATCTATTGCTTGGCTAAAATTAACACTTGTATATGCTTTTTTATGATGATGAGTGTCATCAGGAATAGTATTTCTGTTTTCTCTGTCTTCATGAAATTAAGTCAAACTATTTGCATTAAGAAAATAAATAGCTCCCATGATTTTATGTGATAGTATTCATATCCTTGTGAACTTGAACATTCGTACAGGTATTTCACCCTGTACTTCCTGCTCACAGTTTTGCACAAGAGAAGTGTGACTACAGACAGAAATTCACTTGCAAAGAACTACACTGAATGAAAAACGCAGTTCATTTTATCAATAGTAAAAGACTCAAATGATAATGGGAATTCCAGCATGGAAATAAGATTGTTAAAAGCTATATTTCAGTGATGCATATCTTTTATATTTCATACCTGTACCTAAATCTAAAGTAGCTCAGTCTTGTACTTCATATAGTTCATTACAGGTGAGTGCCTTCTAGCTAGAAAAATGTAATGTTGTAACACCCTGTAAAGAAAATCTTTTAAAGAGATTTTTTGTGACCTCACACTCCTAATGCATAGAAGTAGACATTTCAGCAATGGTTTTCTGAAGTTTCCTTGATGCATTTGACCTGGTTGGAGTCATGGCAGCTTGCACATATCTGGCTGTCGAAATCTAGTTCTCAAAAACTGAACTGCCTGCAAGGCTATAGAAATGAAAACATGCCATCAGTATTAGCATGAGCTCCCTAACAGATTAAAACAGTGTGCATAACTGATGGTTGAGCTCACATCTTTTTCTTTCAAGGCAACAGTCCATCCACTGACCCCTGCAAACATATCTTTGATCCCTCACACAGCTTTGGTCTGCCAAAGGGAAAGCGCTTGTTCTGCAGTTCCTAACTTCATATAAGCTCTTCCATGATGCAGCAGGACTAGAACTTCTGTGAGGGGCAAACTCTACTGAAGGTTGGTTGGTTGGTTGACTCGGGGGAGGGGACCAAACAGTGAGATCATTGGTCCCATTGTATTAGGGAAGGATGGGGGAAGAAGTCCGCCATGCCCTTTCAAAGGAACCATCTCAGCATTTGCCTGAAGTGATTCAGGGAAATCACAGAAAACCTAAACTAGGATGGCTGGACATGGTTTGAACTGACATCCTCTACTGAATCTAATGTTGATGTCTGTGTTTGAGACTTTCACTAGTTAAGCTAAGTACCCAATGATGTTGAGCCATATGGCACTGAAACTTTATTTCATATCATGACATGGGAACTAGAGATAAAACTTCAGTAGAGGTCTCATCATAAGTAATTTCTATGCTGAAGAATATAGCATATTTCCATGTGATAACAACAGTATTGAGCCACGAACACACTATATGTAAGGAGCTTATGTGAAAACTTCAGAAGTAACTATTGTTCTATTTTTAAGCTTCGTGTCTTGTATCTCTTTTTGAAGTACAAATTACATATGAAAGGTTAAGGACTGAAACCTTTCTCCATTAATTTCAGTAGCCACGAGGGAAAAAAATATCAAGTATTCTCTTTTATAGCCCAGTATTGTGCACCTATACAGAAACATTGCATTAATATTTCAGTTTGCAAGAGAAAATGTGACGGGGAAACTAGGGACGAAAATGTAGCTGATAGTAGTGATTCACAATTAACATTTGTGCTGGAGTTAAATCCCCAATAATCAGAGTAAAAGTAAAAAAAGAACAACATTGTCCCAATACTTGGTAAATTTCATGGCACTTGTTTTGCCCAGTCACTTCCTCTGTGAATTAAATGTTTTACTTAATAACACTGAATAGTGAGCTTCACTACGTGTTGTTACAATTTAATACTATTTCCCTGTGATGCTTGACAGTTTTACTGGGACATTTTGTCACATGGAACAATATGAAACATGTTTATGACTACAAATTTAAATGCATTCCAACAAATATTTAATAATTGCAAGAAATCTTTTGTAATGAAAATTCTGTAGCACAGTCTGCGATGTGCAGTGATACAAAACAAAACTCAACAAATAGTGAATGAGCAATGGTTTTCTATTGCAGACATCGGAAGTTGGGAAATACTTAATTAAGACTCTCACAGTAAACACTGATACTATTAAACTTGCACTATACACATTTTTACATAATTTTTGATGGTGTACAAATAGCTCCCCTTGCTCCCAGTTGCTTCACTAACATGACAAACAAATACAATCTTTTGTTCTTTTACACAGCTGAAAGTGGGAGGTTGACAGGAAAAGCTTAACTTCAATTTCATTTTCATTGTATGCATTTCAAGTATGTACAGTAACAAATAAAAGAAAAGAGTTTAGGTAACAATGGTAAAACTCAATATCTTTATACCATCTTGACAACATACACTTAACAGCAATTGTATGTAATTGAATAACACCAAGTACACAGTACAGTAGCAAATTTATATATAGAGTTCACACATCACCAATGTTGAGTGAATGTTTGAAACAGTCCATAAACATTAATTAAATAAATTATTGGCTGGAGACACTGAAGCGTCAGTTCCAGTTCATGATGGTGTATCACTGAAAGCACACTTGGTGGTAACACTTGCGGTAATGCTGTTACGGCCATTAATAAGTACAACTGTCACAAATTAAGTACAGCTAATTGAAACATGACTGCCACAGGTGTAACCCACATGCATTGCACTTCAAAACCTCTTCTGCAGTTGCCATATCACAGCTAAAAATTAAACAAATACAAGGGGATGTGAGATTGGCTACACCCCCAAATTGCCTCAGCCCGATAGTAGCGCACATGTGTTGCTGCCAGAGTCAAGTATGAGCAGCAACATGCCCCTCTCCCTCTTGGTATGAAAGTGGTACATTGGTTCTTTTATTATTTGAAACAAATTTTTCATCTATAAATAGAGTAGATAATCTGTAACAACCTAATTTTCATTTTCATGTTTCTTGATTTTTTTCTATTCTTACATATACATATGCATATATAACTATGGTAATAATATAGATCCGTACAGAAAGTTTTACTTGTTATTGAATAGCTTTGTTTGATATTTATAATTTGCATGTTTTATATTATATAATTCAAGTTCACACATATGACTCTTTTGATGTCACATCTCTATTTAGTACCTTGTTCTTAATAGTGTAGACTAGTTTTATAATAGGAACATTACAGCCGCAGTGGTACATTCAGCTAGCATGGAATTAGCCACGATGAAAAATATTCACAAAACCACAAATTCTATTCACTCTTATTCTTCTACCTGTACATCAATGAATAAATAGTTGATTGTTACAGTTAATGGATGAGATATGTAAACTGATGTACATGGGTCCTCATACATACTCACGCGAGTGCACACGCACATGCCCACACACACACACAACCCCACACGTGTACACACACACACACACACACACACACACACACACACACACACACACACACACAAACACACACACAGTCTTGTTACTCAAGGTCCTATGCAGCTAGTCCTTCTCCCCTTGGTGGGGGTTGTGTGTGAGGATTCACATGTCCTGCCGGCGTAGGCGACACTTCCATAGGTTCATCACTGTGACTTGCTGAGGGTTTTCTCTCATAGTGAACATCCCAAACTGCTCTGTCAGAAATGGAGAGGTCACCAGTGATTCGCGGTGGTGAGCCATGGTGACTGCTGCCAAGAGAAAGAGGCGGCGGTGAAGACACTGATGAGGGAGGTTTGTCTGAGAGTGGTGAGCCTGACTGTGAGCGTGCAATATCAGGCATTAGAGGTTTGTCTGAAGGGTAGCCCCCAAAACCAAGCAGGCTTGCATATTTGTTGCCAGGGGGACTGAGACCACTGTTGCTGTTCACACTCTGAATTACAGAGATCTCGTTCAGCTGGAAAACATTGAACATGCATTTCAGTCATTTCAAGATTTGTCTTGTCAAAGCAAAACACAAAATCCTATGATATCTTATTTAATAAGTATCAAATTAAACTGTCAAAAGGGAGGATAATTCTGTGTAACTGTAGGTTTTGAATTATGATAAACATAATAAAAATCATTATTGTGTAGTACTTCTCTCTCTCTCTCTCTCTCTCTCTCTCTCTCTCTCTCTCTCTCTCTCACACTCACACACACACACACACACACACACACACACACACACACACACACACACACACGTCAGCAAAACTTAAAATAAATGTTTTAGTTTGCCAGTATTTATATTTGCTTCTCATTGTTGCCAAGCAGACATGCAACATCCTATACACAAATTCTCAAATATATGTTGTAATATTTCTCACAAATTTCTATCAGCACTTGATACATTGTGTCAACATTGCCACAGCAATATTGTTGCTGTATGACTGATGTTTATATTAAGGGTCAGAGAACTAGTGAACAAAAAAGTCAACCTTGGCTGTATAATGACAGTAAGGTATAACTAGTATTGCTAATAATCAAAATTATTAAGAAGAGAACAAGAATGATGTGTGGAATGAAGTTGCCAGTCAGTACAGAAGAAAGGAGAATTTTAAAAAAACTTGAGAGTAATACATAAACAGGCTAAGAAAATATTCTCATGTACAGAAAAAATAATGTGGTTCTCAACAGATATGCCTGCATGATTGTATTCACTGTCATCTTACCATGTATCGTGGCACCATATTTAAGTGACTTGAGCTAAACATCTCTGTGTAAATATATTTTCTGTTGAATTCTATTAAACTGTTCAGACAAGAAGGAAGAGAAGCTTCAGATTATAATATTACAGTTCTTATTAATATGACAATACTGAAAAATTCATAATTTCAAGCTTAAACTTGAAAGTAGAACAATTATATGAAGGTATGTAGTTCAGAGGATGGGTTGGTGTTAATTTTTCATATTGAGTATAAAAATAACAAAACAAAAAATAAAGAGATTGATGCAACACTGCAGGTATTCTCAGACAGAAACTTTGATACAGACAAGTGACATTGTGTGTACATTAATGGTATTGTGAAGTGATGTGCGAATATTCATATTATTCAAGATACTTACTTTCTGTTGCATTCCATTAAGGAATGGAGTTGGAAGATACGGATAGAAAAGATCCGGCCTCCGTTGAAGAAATTCTGAGTCTTTGGGAGTCATTGGGATGGGAGGCAGATCCAGGGACATGCGACGTCCTCGTCGGGATGCTCCATTGCTCCACATGTGTGTTCCCATGTGGACCTTTGAAATTAAAGATACACTTTAAGATTAAGAAGAGAGAGATGCCATGCAAAATATCATAATACAACTTTTCTATTTACTAACAAAAGCAAATTGTTTTTTCTTTGAGTACCGTTTTCAGTTGCAGCATTAATTGCATTTAACATTGTCCCTCATTTGTTCCTGACTTTTAATGAAATTATCTAATTGGGTGGATAAAAAAATCTACTCACCAAGCAGCGGCAGAACGCACACATAAAAGACTGTTGTGATTGGCAAGCTTTTGAAGTCAGTGGCTCCTTCTTCAGGCAGAAGGGGTGAAGGGGAAGGAAGAAGGGTGGAGGAAAAGGATTGGAGAGGTCTAGAAAAAGGAGTAGGTTTCGGCAAAGTCACCCAGAACTACGGTTCAGGGGAGACTTATCATATGGGATGAAAAGGAAAGACTGATTGTTGGGGGCTGTATGGACAAGATTTGAAAACCCGAGAGCTTAAAGGTGGAAGACAGGGTAATATGCAAGACAGAGATTACTACTAAAATACCGTGCATGAGTTAATAAGAGTGAAAAGCTAAGTGCATTGTATGTAACAGAGTTGGGAGGGGGATGGTGAAAATTAGACAGGAAAGACAATGAAAGATGTAGAAAACTAAAACGGAGTGAAGCAAAGAGTAGTTACAGTGAAGAAAATCTGAGACAGAATAAATTAACATAAATTAAGGCCATTTGGGTGGCATGAATCAAGGGTGTGTTGTTGTGCTAGTTCCCATCTGCAGAGTTTTGAGAAACTGGCATCTGGGGGAAGAATCCACATGGCATGTGTGGTAAAACAGGCGCCAAGGTCACGGATGTCATGTTGTAGAGCATGCTCTGGAAGAGGATATTGTGAGTTGCCAGTATACACCCTGTGCCTATGCCCATTCATCCTAATTGATAATTTGGTGGTAGTCATGCCGCTGTATAAGGCTGAACAGTGTTTACATAATAGCTGGTATATGACATGTCGTTTCGCAGGCAGTTCTCCCTTTGATAGTATATGTTTTCCCAGTTATTATAGATGGTGGTAGGAGGATGCATAGGGCACATCTTGCATCGGGGATGGACACAGGAGTAGGAGACATAGGATAGGGAGATGAGTGCAGAAGGAGCACAGGGTGTGACAAGAATATTGTAGAGATTGGGAGGGTGACGGAAAGCTATTCTAGGTGTGGCGGGCAAAATTTGTGACCTCAGCGCCTGTTTTACCACACACACCATCTAGATTCTTCACCCAGACACCAGTTTCTCAGAACTCTGCAGGTTGGAACTAGCACTACAACATGTCCTTGGTTCTCACCACCAAACTGACCTTAATTTATGGTAATTTCTCCCGTCTCAGCTTTTCTTAACTGTAACTACTCTTTGCTTCACTCCATTTTAGTTTTATACGTATTTCATTGTCTTTCCCATCTAATTTTCATTATCCCCCTCCCACCTCTGTTACAAACAATGCACTTAGCTTTTCACTCTTATTAACTCGTGCACAATGTTTTAGAAGTAATCTCTGTCTTGCATATTACCCTGTCTTCCACCTTTAAGCTCTCAGGTTTTCAAATCTTGTCCAATGCAGTCCCCAACAATAAGTCTTTCCTTCTCATCCCATAGGTAAGTCTCCCCTGACCCATAGTTCTGAGTGACTTTCCCAAAACCTACCCCTTTCCCTAGACCTCTGCAGTCCTTTTCCTTCATCCTTCTTCCTTCCCCTTCAACCCTTCTGCCTGAAGAAGGAGCCACTGGCTCTGAAAGCTTACCATTCACAACATTCTTTTATGCATGTGTTCTGCCACTGCTTGGTGAGTAGATATTTTATCTATTCAATTAAATAATTTTATCAATAATTGATTGTTTTTCTTGTGACATTTGATGAAAGTTTTTTGTGCTTTTAATTTTTAATTTAATAAGTACTGATTTTGTACTAATTTCTTTGGTTTTATCATGTCCATATCTCAAAATATGAAATAAAAATAGATTCTCTCAAGCCACATGCTCAATTTCAGAAGCCAGACACAGAGTTTCATAATTTGTGTCAGTCTTATTCCTTTATTGTACTATATTTTGCTCCTAATAGCCTTACAGTACTTAACAATCATGCAAGGCCTTTAGTTAGTGCATAGTTCTTCTGATGGATATTTTCAGAAAACTGAATTACCTTTTGAAATACCAGTGTCAAACCAATGAAAGCTCACATAAAATTTGCAGCATTGTCATTCCTCCACCTTCTGAACATAATCAGAAAACAGGTTAGGATAGGCACTTCTTTGGATACCTGGTTGAATGGGGACAAGAGGTACAGCCTGTTGCAAGGATGCATTAAAAAAAAAAAAAAAGGAAAAGTCCAACTAGAAGAAAAGTTCTCTTCCATTATTTCTGACAAGTGGTTCAAACTACCGAAAAGTAAATACATCATCCAGTGCTGTCACACTGTTTACCAACAACACCACGTAATGAGCGTATTGTTCTGTGTTGCTCTGGTAATGAAAGACTGGAGCACATTTTATGAGCCAATGACAAATGTAAGACGAACGGAAGCTGCAGAATTTCAATTATCATACCATAGAAATGTAGATATTTTGTTCTGAAATGTTGGGTAATGATAAAATTACAAATTGATGATTTTTATAGTGCTGATTCATAATTCTTATTTAATGTTGTCATTATGTGCACTGGTGAAGTATATACCTTTTACATGTATTTTATGACAGGTTGAGATGTACAGTGGTGTTATGGAAAAATGTGATTGGAAACAAAATAGGAGATAATTGTGTTTTTATTACAAACTTCAGTGTAGCATCAGAAGGGAAAGAAATATGACATGGAAAAGGAAGCAGTACTTATTAAGGTTTCTTCCCAATCAATTCACACATGGAGTGCAGAATGAATGACTGCTTAAATCTTTCCGTGCACACTGTAATTAGTTTAATCTTGCCTTTACTACCTCCATGGGAACAATACACAAGAGGATTGTAGTATATTCTTAGCTTCCTCACATAAAGCTGGTTCTTGGAGTTTTGCAAGTAGGCTTGCATGGGATAATTTGTATTCATCATCATATATCTCCAAATTCAGATTTTTCAGCATCTTACTGATGCTCTCCCATGGTTTAAACAAACCTGTGACCTTTAATGCTGCCCTTCAATTTGAGTACTTTGAGAAGACCTTTACTTTTTGCAAATACTCTTAACTGCAAGTGTCCAGCATACAGCATGCAGTTCTGTACATTTCTATCATGCTCATTATGAAACAATTTTGTTTGTAATAAGAGGGAGATTTTGTTTCAGCCATTCTCGTTGTTCCTCACCAATCATGAGAATGGTTGCAGACCACACATAAATCCTATGCTTACAATGGGTATTTTAAAGCAGCCTATCCTTTTATATCCACAACAGAGAAACATAGGATTTGTAGTCCACATAAGTCTTGGTCATTTTGCGTGTGTATTCATTTGAAACATGAACAAATATTTTCAATACCATTTTAAAGACTGTTAACAGACTATAAAAATCTTGTATGGTATGTTGTTATATTGATAATCTGGCTCCATGTTTCACCTTTGTCATTGCAGCTTGGGAGGTATGGACTATCTTTGAGTTGTTATTTCCTTTTGTCTGTATATGAAATGTAATACTTTTCTGTGAATACACAAATTATGAACAGTGTAATTGTAGTATGTATTTACCATCATATACCACACTCTACTTACTGGTTATGGACCCAGGACAGTTAATTTGTGCAGTGAACTAAGTTTGCTATGCTGGTAGGAATATAAATAACTGAACAAGTGTTTTGGGTTATGAGACCATGTTGTGAGTGATACTTGTTACGATTCGTGTTTTGTCAAACTCAAGGATGCTTGAACTCTTATGTAGTTTTTTGGAAGAAATCAGTTACATGATGTAGTGCATACGAATTCATGTTTCTACAAATGCCTTCACCAAAACACTATTCCAGTGGTAAACAAACTAAGGAGCAGGGTGATTACAACACATGGGAGTTTGGAATGAAACTAATTCTAATGCATGAAAAATTATTGGACTATGCCGTAGGTGCAAGTGCAGCTACAAATGCAGAGAAGGTTACAGATGTGTGGATATTTATTCTTTTGCATATGGACAAATTTCTGAGTGCACATATGGAAAACACAACATAGCAAAGAAAGCTTGAGACACTCTGGAAAGCCTACTTGTAGGTAAGTTAAAACTAAGTGGATGAATCTCAGAGGCAGCCAACAAACTGCAGAACATGGGCAAACTGTTTGATGATGGACTAACTGCACTCATTATGCTAATATGTTTACCAAAAGCTTTTCTGCCTTACTGGATGGGTGTAGAGTCAAGTAGAACAGATGAAAATTTCACATCAGAAAACATGGAAGTGTGGAATACCTCATGATAGACAAATGTGTTGGTGATAGTGCTTTCTTCACAAAACATTGTAAGCAATGACGGCAGGATTTATCCAAAGGCAGACAAGAAAAGAAGAAAAGGTTTCATTTGCAGGAGGGGTGGTCACTTCTAGTCTGACTGTCCCCAGAAACAAGACTCATCAAAGAAGCATTCCAAGGGAGCAGACAAGTCATTATTTTGTGCACTTGGTACACTGGATTTCAACATGAGTGGGTGGTTACCAGAAAATTGCAAACAAAAAATTGTGAAGTGTGCTGTTGATGTTGAATAAGTAAGTGAAAAAAGGAGATTTTATTTGATTTTATTTTCTATTCACTAGATATACTGTATAGCCAATCAGGAAAGTTCTTGTCCTTGGTCCAGCCACTAATTTGTCATCAGTTTCTGTTGTGGTTAAGAAAGGCATAAATGTTTTCTTTGACACAGATGGATATAAGATGTTCAAAAAAGGCAAGCTATTTTATTCTGAATCAGAATCAAATGGCATATGTTGAACCTGTGTCATCAGGTGAGTATGCTCTAGCTATCACAGAATTTTAATAATATGGAACACTTACGGCACTGTTGAACTGGTCATGTTAAAGTTTACACTGGACTTACATTTACAGAGTAGAGGGAAGTTGGTGATCTGTAAGTATGAACCAGCTGACAAGTGAAATTCATGTGTGCTTGGCAATATGTCTAATTTTCCATTCCATAAGGGTGAAAGTCAACATGCAGCTGAGGTGCTTGGCTTGGTGCATGTGGAATTACGTGGTCTTGAGGAGTAAATGTCATGTGATATGGCTCAGTACATGTATGTACTAGTTGATTATGTCAGGTCATTCTGTTATTTTCATAAGCATAAAGATCAACATTTGATTTTTTCTGTGAGTTTAAAACATGATCAGAAACTAGTGTTGGTGGACAAAGCTGTTAGATCAGATAATGACAGTGTATTTGAGAACTCTATGTTCAATTCATTTCTCAGAGAAAATGGAATAGATCATTAGATAAGTGTGCCCTATAGTCTAGAACAAACTGGTGTAGTGCAAGGGACTAATACATCAGTTTATGAGATGGAATGGTGTATTTTATTTGAATCTGGTCAACCTAAGCAATATTGGGCAGAGGCATGCAGTACAGCAGCCTACATAAAGAACAGTGTTCCTCACAGAGCACTTAATGGTAAGACTTCACATGACTTACGGAAGGAAAAGGTACCTTCTCTGAGCCATTTGAAAGTGTTTTGTTGTCATACCCTTCTCCATATACCATCATCAAAATAGGCCTACAAGAAACTGAGATGCCAGATCTAAGGAACTTATCTTTCTAAGTTATGATGAAATGACTAAAGGTTACAGACTAATTGATCCCAGAACCCCAAGAAAATTGTGAAAGGCCAGAATGTTATTTTTCTGGAGATTAGTGCAGGATTTGACAGTACCAGGACACCAGCTGCAAAAGAAGATTACCATATGTTCTAAAATGAATAAACAGTATGCTGAACAAAGCAAGGCAGAAGAAGCAAGGCAGTGGAAGTCAGCAGTGCTGAAAGGGGCAGCTCCTCAAAAAAGAGGAGTTTGAAGAACTGCATGTAACTGGTTTTGTAGATTCAAATTTTGTAGTTTTATGTACTGACTTATCACAATATGGGAGTGTTTTTCTGTTGGGTAAAAATATAATTTCCTGTGAACGCAAGAAACTGAAGGATGTTGCTAGTGAATATGCAGCTTTAAATTCTAGAAGCAGCATATTTGAGGTGGCTGACAAGAGAATTATTAAACAGTAAGCATGAAAGCCCTGTTATCATTTTTCATGACAACCAGAGTTTATTAGGATGTTACAAAATCCTGTGTTGCATTTTAGATTGAAACACATTTGTGCTAAACGACATTTCATTAGATGATATGTAAAGAGGAATGAGATGCTACATGCAGTCAAAGGAAATGCCTGCTGATGTAATAACTTTCCTATTAGTTAGGGAGCAATGCATGTATGTTATTCTTAAGTTGAAAATGTTTTGTCAGGTTAAGTGGTAGTGTTGTTATGTTGCTAATCTGACTCCTTGTTTCTTCTGTGTCATTTCTGTCTATGAGGGGTGGTCTATCTTTGAATCATTGTTCCTTTTGTCTATGTGTGCATTGTAATAGGTTTCTATTAATACATGAATTATGGACAGTGTAATTGTTATTTATATTTACCATGAAAACCACACTCTGCTAACAGGAAAAAAAGCAAACCCAATCTTCATTCTGATTTAGCTACAGCCACACACAAGAAAAGTTCAGTTATGAAAGAAATCACTTTTTGTTAATGCAAAATGATTTTTGGTGCCTATGAGAGCTGCGTAAGGTGGCTGATCAAATTTGTCTTTAAATTCTTATTGATGTAATCATTAATTATATTACTTGTATTTGTGGGTCTTCTGCACATTAAATCAGTTATTTATGTATGCACATAACATGACTTATTAACTTGGCATCTGGAGAAATATAATGAACCCTTTAGCAGACACCATTATGTGTTAGCTGAAGGGTTCATTATATTTATTCAGATACCAAGTTAAAACATTTAAAAATTCTAGATCAAAATGAACTTTGAGAAACTACTTCCATTTTTCATTGTGAGTTTCACCATCACAACACTTGGTTTGAAAGGGATCATATTTTCCAGATGTAACAAAAAACTAACTAATTTCATATAATAGGAGAATGCAAATATTTTAAGTCACTGTTGACTTTAGAATCACATGTAGTTTATTAGGTTTTCTGTCTCCACTAAAGATGAGTTCTTACCATAACATTCTCCTAGTATCTTCATTACTTTCATTTTCTTTAGTCAGATTTCCATAGTTTCAAAAGGGAGAAACTTTGACTAGTGATTACTGACACCAGCACTTGGTGAGCACATGTTTTTGTTTGTTTGTACTCACAGATAGAAAAGTTAGTTATTGTTTATTTTATAGCAATGGGAGGTCATCCTTTAGAAGCATATTTACTTATTTATTTATTTGTCCAAATACATCTCTTTTTCAGTACATATATCGTACACAGGATATTGGACAGAAAACTTTTTTATCGATTGCTTTTTCAAACATCAAACATACATCATTTAAATTTTTATAACAAATTGGATCTATACAATTAATAAGTACAATTTTTTAAACAGTGTGTATTTATAACATATTTCTGCAATTAAAGAAACAAATTACATTTTTTCTTGCATGAGATACTGTGAGCTTGAACAGTAGCAGTTTTTCAGAAGGTAGGCTGTCACAGACTTTGTAGTTCACGAAGAGATTTTATGTTTCTTGGTAATGTGTCATATACTTTTGTTCCTGCCTGATATACACCTTTTTGACGTAATGATTAACATGTATGTCAGTGTCTGACCTGGTACTGTAATCGCGGACACTTTTGTTTCGAGGAAAAAGGTTTCCTTTTCTCAGTATACTTTTTTTGACATGCGTGACTACTTCCAGTATATAAATGCAGGGAAAGGGTAAGATCTTTAGATCTTTAAAGAAAGATTTACATGGTTTTCTGCCCCTTACTTGTTCCATTATTCTTATAATTGCGTTTTGTTTCCTGAAAACTGGCCTGGTGTACATTTCCCCAGAAAATGATATCGTACTTCAGTACTGAATGTACATGAGAAAAGTTTACAGCCCCAACTGTTTCTGCACTAGCATTGTTGCAAAGAATTCTTACTATGTAGCTCATTTTTGATAGTTTTGAATTTAGGGATGTGATTTGAGTGTTCCATTTAAGATTTTCCTGGATATGAATCCCAAGAAATTTAGTTTCAAATAGAGCACTAATGTTTTTGTTATCTACAAGTATTACAGGTTGTGCAGCATTTTTATTTTGATCTTTGTGGAAATTCACGAGTACTGTTTTTGGGGATTAACTATTACCCTGTTTCTGGTAAATCATTCTTTTGTAATATCTTTTGCAGATGCAGTAAGACTTTCTTCTTTATTTCCTTCAATCAGTAGACTGGTGTCATCTGCAAACAGTACTGGTTGAGAATCCCTAAAATGTGATGGGAAGTCATTAATGTGTACCAAAACAAGAAAGGGACCTATAGTAGAGCCTTGTTGAACACCATGACTTGGTCCACATGGTTCTGAAAGGTGTACCTGGAGTTCATTTCCTTCCAGGTATTTAATTTCAATTATTTGAAAGTGATATTCCAGATATGATTTAATCCACAGACCCAATACCATTCAAGCTTTCTCAGGAGCACAGAATGATCAATCACATCAAAAGCTTTTGTTAGGTCCAAAAATAAACCTGAGATTTTTCAGTGGTTGTCCACTGCATTTAAGACATGGTTTATCAGGTTGAAAGTGGCTGTTTCAGTTGATCACTGTGGTCTGAAGCCATGTTGACATCCAGAAATAATACTTTTCTTGTCGAAGAATGTAACTGGTTGTGAAAGGAACACTTTTGCAATAATTTTCGAAAACCCTGAAAGTATTGACACAGGCCTATAGTTACCCATACATTGCTGATCATCTATTTTATGTAGGGGTTCTACTTTTGCCATTTTCAGTTGCTGTTACTTTTATAATATAATCCGTAATATCATCAATACCAGTTGAATAATTACTCTTCAATGAACTAATGGTGTTTAGAAGCTCTGTTGGGCGTATTCGACTCAGGGACAAGGATATATTATTTATTTCAATAAATGAAAGTTCTTTTTCAACATTGTACTAGGTGGATTACCAGATTTTTCCTTCACTAATTTTCCAGCAACAATTGGATAATAAGAATTCAAGCTGTTTGCAACTGCCCAAGGGTCAGTGAAATTCTTGCCATTGTGTGACATCACAATATTTTTGTGAGTTTTCTTCTTCATAAGATCCTGCACAGCTTTCCACATGCACTTAGGTTTATTGGATGACTACATAATATATTTGTCATTTTTCTTAATTTTTGCCTCTTTTATGACATGTTTCAAAACTAACTTATGTTTTTTGAAATAACTAAGAAATTCTGGTCTGCTGTGTTTTTGAGTGCAGAAAAAGTTCCCACATCCTTTTACAACATACTCTAATGCCTGATGTAATTCAGTTTTTGAATCTATCTGTGCTCTGGAAATCACTTTCCTTTGTGGGAAAGCTATGTCAGCATTATGCTTGACAATGTTCAAAAAATTTGGACAGCACTCTTTCAAGAACGGTGATAAATTCACTATGTTTATTTCTGGTAACATCATTTGCACCTACACAAATTATGACAGTCTTTTGAGTCTAGGCAATAGCTCTGCAGGCTTCTAATTAAAAAATTGAAAATCCTCTGAATGTGGCACATGATGTGTATTATTGCATGGTAAATTTACCCATCTCAAAACAATGTAAGTTTTGTATAAATGTTACAATTTGCAGATTGTTTCATACACTGTCAGTCTTGTATGCTACTACACAAGCACATATAATATCACCCACTATGTTTGTCTGTATGTGAAGGCTCATCCCAGGAAATACTGGAAGTGTTTTGATATGGTTTTCACTAAGGGACTGTTGCATGAAAAAGGTTTGTGTGTATCATGTGGGCTTAGATACTTAGTGCTACCAGTGTGAAGCTGGGGCAGGTTGTGAGTATAAAATAAATATAATTTCTTATGGTTTTCATTCATTGTTGAGATCTGTTGTATTAAATCTAACTTAAAAAACTTAAGTACACAAGATGTACGATGTAGCCTGCTGCCATGGTATCAGAAAATTTGTTAGTAGATAAGCTGCAGTGTTACTAAAGCAAACAGTACAGTACTTTTCAAAGCAGAGCATGTATAAGGACATCCAAGTTAATCGAAAGCAGACCCAAATTGCTCATTTGTATCCAGCACTTTTTGCAATTTTTAAGAAAGAAGAAGGAGAGAAGAGGAATATATATATATATACATTTAGAATAGACTGAGGGACAGTAGTCTCCTCCTGAAAAATGTCATGTCAGACAGATAGTTACCTTAAGATTGCCTTTAGTGGTGAATGCTTTTTGACAGATTGTGCACCTGAAAGGCTTGTCGCCAGTATGGGTGCGCATGTGTATCTGCAGTGCTGACGAGGATGAGAAGTTCTTATTGCAAACATGGCACAAGTGTTTTGGTAAGCCTGCAAACACACACACACATCACACCTTTAATCACAGACAAAGGCTGGCTTAGGAGCCTACTGCCCCTCTTTTTGTGACAGTTGTTATTGACAAGCAATCCAAGTTACAAAAGCAACAGGTTACAGTGTGATCCTGATTTCACATTAAATGATGAAGTTAATGGGTATTGTTGAATGTGACTGAAATGCACCAAATAAAAGTACTAAAAAATACATAAGAAAAGTTAAGCAGACACATGAGCTAATGTTGGAAAGTTTGTTTTGAATGTTCTGTACTCATTTTGTCAAGCACACAGACACACTAAACAAAATCTGTTACTATTGTTAGTGTTTTGTGTTGCAAATAAAGTCTTTTCCACACTAAAAAAAGGAGATATGTAAAATCAGGCTCCACTATTTTTTATCAACTTAGAATAGGTTGAAGGCATTGAGTCCCAAAATATATTTCAAGGAAAGATTTGGAAGTATGTCTCATGTTAATGTTAAATAACATTTCCGCAACAAGTAGGTGTTACTTGCAGGTATTTTAGTACAAGCTAAACACATAGCACATTAAGTAGCTACAAAATGTTTAGTTCCAGTACCATGTACTCTAATATAGCAGTTCTTTATTCAACTCTACCTGGCTGTCGCTTTGGAATTGGAAGCATAGTTTCTCCCTCTGGTGGAGATCGTTTTATGCCCAGATCAGACTTCACTGTTAGTTCCAGAGATGGTGGTGTAGCCATATTCTGTTCCTCCCCACTGGCCGGCTCTTCTTTCACTTGTGTCATGCCTGATGATGGTGGTGGCAGTGGAGGTTTACTTTCAAATAGATGGGAAGGCATATCACGGATTTTGTGGGTTAGCATGTGCTGCTTCATATTTCCCTGCACATGATCAAAATGTGGATTATTTAATAATGATTGAAGAAGAAAACAATTTATCAATGTCTATAACCTAAGTAATTAGTAGGCATTATGCATTACACAGTTACAAGTATTTGTATAAAACCTCCAAACCAATAACATTGAAGAAAGTTCTTTCAGGTAATGTTTATTGTTTACCTGGTCATATACCTCCTTAGTACTTGATCAATACACACTATTACAATATCAAAACTCTCATGTGAATTTTCCTGTCCTATGCTACAGTAATTCACAAAGTACCTGTGGCGGTGAAAGTCAACAAGAAACAAAATTTATGTCTATTATAAGGCAGCAGTCATAATGAAGCTAGTATTGCTGACTTGAGTTAGGTATGGGTAAGTGAGATGCTGCACAGCTTAGTATAGTTTATGCCTTTCGTTCCTAATATTGTGTATGTATTCTAGTATTTGCAATATATTATTTGTTTAAAAAATGTAAGGAAGAAACTGAAATGAATGATAATGAATCTGAAGTGAAACAGTACCCAGAAAAATAAACTATGGAGTTTTTGTGATTATGTTGTGTATGTGAAATTTTTTCAATATGTACAAATAATCTTCTACATTCAAAGTCAAGACTTATGTGAGTTTACAGTCTGTTTTAAACTGTATCACTGAGATATTGTGGTTTTATAAAACTCTACTATTATATTATAGTTCTTGCTGCTCCCTTACATAGCCTACAAAAATTAGTGGTCATTCATCTTACGGTTTACTTGATGAAATTTATTTCATTAATGATTATAATATGTACATTGCTCTACTACCAAATTTATGTAACAATACTATAATAAGTTAAAATATTTCTCAGTGAGACATGTCATAGAGACTATTAATTAAATATTGAAGTCATTGGTAAGAGGATAGAGACCCTTACCAACAAAGGGATCCAGTCAGCGGCGTATCCAGGGTTGCATAGCAGAGGGGGCAGCCTACCAGTATACTTCTTTCCACTTCTTTTTTTCCTATTTGCATCATTTCTCTTTGTCTGTGCCTTAGGTTTGTCATTGGCTCGACCCCCACTGTTGTCCCGCTGGATACGCCACTGACTCCCAAGGTCACAGATACAATCATGGATCGATTGTTTGTCAGTACTGTCCTGAAATTAATGGAAACAACACATTTTAGATTGAAAGTGTGCAGCGGGAGTCCTTGTGGCAGAATCTTTGCCATCATCTACACATACTTTCAAGCTCTAAATTGATTAAATTTCCATTTGTAATTGAACTATACAAAGATTCATGTATTATACCTGTGTTTTTCTTGTAAAGAATTCTATTGTCTGCTATGAATAGTGTATAATCAAAATTTATGTTTTGCAATAAACTAGAGTTTTCTATTTGTATGAATAACACAATATAAAGTAACTCAAAACAAAGAAGAGAGCAAGTACATATATCATGTTAGTGGCCTCGAATGTATACAAACTTGACATACTGTTCTGGTTCCAGTATGTACGTCACTACATTGCTTTCAATATAATTATCTTTCAGCATACGTTAAGGATCTAATAGATCTTCCTGGAGTTATGGTAAGGCAGAAGAACATACAGAAAAACAGATGACTGGACTGAATGCAAGTATCTGAAATGTTAAAATCGAATACTGGCTAATGAATCAAGATATGACGC